>NW_007735929.1:47052-65693 GCF_000696425.1 Galeopterus variegatus
AAAATTGAAATAATTTCAAGTACCTTTTCAGATCGCAATGGACTCAAACTAGAAATCATTAACAAGTGAAACTCAGGAAACTATACAAACGCATGGAAATTAAACAGCATTCTACTTAATGACATATGGGTCCAAGAAGTAATCAAGCAGGAAATCAAAAAATTTATTAAAACTGATGAAAACAATGATGCATCATACCAAAACCTGTGGAATACTGCAAAAGCAATACTAAGAGGGAAGTTTATTGCAATAAAATCTTATATCAAAAGAACAGTAAGATTGCAAATAAACATCCTAATGCTATATGCCTGAAATAACTAGAAAAAACGAGAACAATCAAATCCAAAAATTAGTAGATGAAAAGAAATAATTAAGATCAGAACAGAACTAAATGATATAAAGACCCACAAAATGATGCAAAAGATCAATAAAACAAAAAGTTTGCTTTTTGAGAAGATAACTAAATAGACAAACCATTAATTAGAACAACAACAAAGAAAAAAAGAAGAGAGACAAACCAAATTACAGAAATCAGAAATTAAAAAGAAGACATTACAACTGATACTACAGAAGTACAAAGGATCATTAGAGACTATTATGAAAAACTATATGCCAACAGATTCAAAGACTTGGAAGAAATTGGTGCATTTCTGGACAAATAGAAACTACAAAGACTGAATTAAGAAGAAATAAAAAACCTGAATAGACCAATAATGAACAACAAGATTGAAGCAATAATCATCAATCTCTCAACAAAGAAAAGGCCAGGACCAGATGGCTTTACTGCTCAATTCTACCAAATCTTTAAAGAGGAATTAATACCAATTCTTGTCAAACTATCCCCAAAACACTGAAACAGAGGCCACTCTCTCAAACTCATTCTATGTGGCCAGTATCACCCTGATACAAAAACCAGACAAAGACACAACAAAAAAATAAGAAAACTACAGTCCAATACCTCTGAGGAATATAGACACAAAATTCTCAACAAAACATTAGGAATCAGAATACAGTAACACATCAAATATATATATACTATGATGAAGTGGGATTCATGTCAGGGATGCAAGGATGGTTCAACATATGCAAGTCAGTAAATGTGATACACCACATCAACTAAATTAAGGACAAAAACCATATGATTATTTCAATAGACACAGAAAAAGCATTTGACAAAATTCAATATCCCTGCATGATAAAGACTCTTAGCAAATTAGGTAAAGAAAGAAAGCATTTCAACCCAATAAAAGCCATATATGACAAACCTACCACCAATATCATCCTGGACAGCAACAAGATAAGGATACCAACTCTTACCACTCCTATTTAACATAGTATTAGAAGTACTAGCCAAAGCAATCAAGCAAGAAAAAGAAATAAATGCCATCCAGATTGGAAAAGATAAATTCAAACTGTCCCCATTTGCAGATGACATGATCCCATATATAGAAAAATCTAAAGACCCTACCAGAAAACTCTTAGAGCTGATAAATAATTTCAGTTATGTTGCAGTATACAAAACCAACACCCCCAAATCACTAACATTTTAATTCTCCAGTAACAAACTAGTAGAAATAGATATCAAGAAAGCAAGTCCATTTATACTAGTTACTGAAAAAATTAAACACCTAGGAGTCAATCTAACCAAGGAGGTGAAAGATCTCCACAACAAAAGCTACAAATCACTATTGCAAGTGATTAAAGAGGACACTAAGAGGTGGAAAGGCATTCCATGCTCTTTAATTGGGAGAATTATCATTATGAATATGTCCAAACTACCCAAAGGTATCTACAGATTCAATGGAATCTCCCTCAAAATACCAGTGACATTCTTCACAGAAATAGAAAAACAATCCTAACATTCATATGGCACAACAAAATACCCTGAATAGCCAAAGCAATCCTGAGCAAGAAACAGAAAGCCAGAAGCATAACACTATCTGACTTCAAATTATACTATGTAACTATAGTATAACCAAAATAGCATGGTACTGGCATAAAAATAGACACTTGGACCAATGGAACAGAATAGAGAACCCATAAATCAAACCACAGACTTACAGCCAACTGATCTTTGACAAAAGCCATATGAACATACGTTGGAGAAAAGACTACCTCTTCAATAAATGGTGCTGGGAAAACTGGACTTCCACATGTGGAACAATGAAACTAGACCTGTACTCTTACCATATACCAAAACCAACTCAAAATGGATTAAAGACTTAAATATAAGACCTGAAACTATAAAACACCTAAAAGAAAACATAGGGGAAACACTTCAGGAAATCGGACTGGACAAAGACTTTCTGAAATAGACCCCAAAAGCACAAGCAACCAAAGATTAAATAGATGGGATTATATCAAACTAAAAATCTTCTGCACAGCAAAGGAAACAATCAGAGTGAAAAGACAACCTACAGAATGGGAAAAATACTTGCAAACTGTACATCCAACAAGTGATTAACATCCAGAATACACAATGAACTCAAAACAACTTTACAGTAATAAAAACAAATAATACAATTAGAAAATGTGCAAAGGAGCTGAATAGACTTTTCTCAAAGGAAGACATACAATTGATCAATGGTTATGTGAAAAAACGCTCAACATCAGCAATCATCAGGGAAATGCAAAGTAAAGCCACATTGACATATCGTCTCACCCCAGTTTGGCTATATTATAAAAAAAAGACTGAGAATATCAAATGCTATCAAGGATGTGGAGAAAGGGGAACTCTTCTACAGTGTTCGTGCAACTGTAAATTAGTACAGCCATTATGGAAAACAGTATGGAGGTTTCTCCATATTCTACCCATATGTCTACCATAAAATCCAGTAATCCCAGTTCTAAGTATATACCCAATTGAAAGGAAGTCATCGTATCAAAGGAATACTTACACTCCTGTGTTCATCACAGCTCTATTAACAATAGCCAAGTCATGAAACCAACCTAAATGTCCACTGATGGATGACTGGATAAGGAAAATGTGGTGTATATACACAATGCAATACCACTCAGCCATAAAAAAGAATGAAATTCTACCATTTGCAACAACATGGATGAGCTTGGAGAAAATCATGTTGTCAAATAAGCCAGGCACAAGAAGAGAAATACCTCATGTCCTCACTCATAAGTGGTAGCTAAGAAAGAAAGAAGGAAGAAAGGAAGGAAACAAGGAAGGAAGGCAGGCAGGCCGGCCACAATAATACACTGAACTTTCAGAAGGAGAGAACATACCTATGGTTACTAGAGGTGGGAAATGGAGAAGGGGAGGGGGTTCAGGAGAAATTGGGTAATGGGACAAAAAAATAATTATGATTTGTAATAATGAACATGCTAATAATATTGATTTGATCATCACATGTCATACACAAATACTGATAGTCAGTTCTGTACTCATATATATATATGTATAATCAATTATGTCTCAAATAAAAAATAAATTTAAAAAATAGTAATAATAGGAGAGTGTGTGTTGTCCAAGCCAGAAGGAAGGAATGATTTCAGCTAGAATCAGAGCACATGGTGGAAACTGACTCAGCATTTATCATCTTAGGTGCAAAACATGTAATTTTGCCTACTGGTTCATTCTTTTTCAATAAAGTCATCTGTCTCCTCCCACTGGAAGAAAAAAATATGTCTTCTCTATAATAATCCCTGAAAGAACTTGCAGCATCTTCTTTCTCTGGCTTTGCTTAAGCATCATATCTCATTCATTCATCTGATCAATAAACATTGTAGTGATCCTCCCATGTACCAAGAGCTGTGTGCTATGGGATCAGAACACATAAATAAGATGTCCTCTGCTTTCAAAGATATGAAGTGACAGAAATTGTCACTCACTTCTGGTGGGCGAATAAATTGGCAAAACCACTTTGGAAAAAACAGTTTGATTTTTTATTACACTTAAAGGTGTGATTGCATATTTTAGGACCCAACATTTCCATACCTATATGAAACTTTTGAACATATGCAAATATTAAATGTATGCAACTAGCAGTCACATACAAGCATGTTCAGAATAGCACTGTTTGTAATAGAAATAAATAAAGAAGAACCAAACCAAACATATTACAAATGAACTACACCTGCATGGATCAATATTAATCAATTTCAAAAATAATGTTGAATGGAAAACAAGTCACAAAAGGCCACAATTAATATGGTTTTTATTTGTATAAAGTTTGAATCAGTCCAAACTAAACAATATATTGATCAGGGGCACATATATGTATGGTAAACCACAAGTAGTGCAAGGGAACAAAGAATAATTAACATTCACATAAGTGGTTACCTTTGGGAATGAAGTGATTTAAAAGATGAAGGGCACTTGGAGAACTTCAAAGGATTGGGAGTCTTATGGGTATAGGAGTAATAATTGTATTATTATTCTTCAAGTCATATAATATATAGTATTGGTATGCGTAATAATATTTTAAGCAAAATAAATAAAATAATATACACAAAAATGAAAGGAAATACATAGCAAAAACAATAAATCTTGTCCTCAAAACCTAAATCAAATATTTGCTGCTACATAGTCTCTCCTGACTTCACTGATATTTTCCTTCCCTTTTTAAAAAATTTTACGTGTCTTATGATAGCCTTCTATTTCAACTTTACATGAGCATAGTTTAGGTAAAGATCTTATCTTCTGGAGACTGTAAACATCTTGAGTGTAGGATTACTCTCTGCTTCACCTACAGCAACTATCTTGGTTGATATAGTTCGTGAATATTGAGACTTGCTTTCTCAAGTTTTGAGTTCAAATCCCAGTTTTAAAACTTAAAACTTGCAAGATCTTGAGCATAAGCTTTCAGTTCCGTAAAAGGCAAATAACTTCTACCTATCAGGATCATAAATTCAGGATTTTTCTGAGAATTCACTCACATAATGTTTGCTAAATTGCATTATGAAGTTTTACATAAATGTATATTTGGGCCCTGGTACATAGACGTTCTCAATGAGTATTTGTTGAATGATTTTGACACAGTCTTCCTTTACTATGGTTAAAGCCCCAAATTAACACATAGGACAGAGACAGTGGCTTAAAAAGTGTGAAATGACTTGTCCTAGGGAAAATAAGTACTGAGAAACTCTGTAAGCACCCAACCCAGGAATACCGACTTCACCAAGGGAGGTACGTGAGGATTTTTTTAACACTGAGCCTTCTAAGCTGCAAGAGGCTGTTGATCACTTTGCATTGCACTTCCTTGTAAGAGGGCAGCTGCAAATGCCCACCACACTGTGGGGACATGTGTCAATGTAAAGTATACAAAGGAGAGCTGCTATGAAGCCAATGAATGATGCATGACAGATATGATGGCAATTAAAATAAACAGACATGCTTTTGGTTTGAAATGGAGTCATCATTTGTCAATGCTTTCCTGAAATAAAATATTAGACTTTTTTAGATGCACTATTCTAGACAGTGTTAGAAAAATTTGAAAATTTAGTTCAAGCTTTGTTTAAAATATTTAAAAATATGTTCTAAAGGTATTTATTAAATGTTTTCCTGAAAAAAGTTCAAAGAGAATACATGCATTAAAAAATGGATTTACTTTATACTGGATGTATGTGTATTAAGATGTCTACCAGATTACTATTTATTTATTTTCAAAGCACTTTAGGACATGTTTTATTTAAACATCTATGAAGTGAATATTATAAATTCCACTCTACACAAGACAGTTTAGAGGTGCAGATAGTAAGTGGCAAAGCCAGTTTCAAACCTAAGTTTACATACTACTGTAAATGTAGAAACCACCCCCACTCATGTATACACTGTAGAACTACCTTTGTTTTCCCTTTGTAGCTAGTCCTTAGGTTAACAAAGATTGTTTCAAAAGCAGAACCACATGCACCCAACTCAGCAGGAAATAAGATGGAGCCACCGGGAACTCAAAGATAGCATCACAGAAGGGAAACCAGAAAGGACTTTGGCACCATGGGGAAAGTAAGAAAGTAGCTTACCGTCACACTTGACGACCCTATATCCTGTGTTCCCTGGCATATCTACGTATATAAATTGCAGCTCTCAGTCAATCAGGGAAGGAGTTGGGACTTTACTTTCTGTCTCCCAGTCAACATCTTTCAAAACATCTTTCACAATAAGTTCTGTCTGGCGGGTGTGATTAGTGATCCTATAGTGGTGAGCGCTTCGACCCACACAGATGAGGGATTCCCCAGACTAAGTCGGCCTCTCACACATTGGCTGATCGTGAAGGGGAATCCCATGGGACTCTTGTCACCACTGCCACATTTGCCACCCATTTACCTTCAATATTTATCTTGGATAGATCAGCTCTTCTCTTTACGGTTAGGAATTTCCTTCAAATGCAAAAACTATGCCTAGTACATAGTAGACATACAGTACGTAGTTATTAAATAAATGAACTCATTTGTTCACTTGACATCTTCAAGGACCTGCTCCTGCTAGGCACTAAGGCAGAATCATAGTGTCCCTACCCTCACAGACGTAGTGCAATTTTCATCTTTTGTGTGCATCTGCTATGAGCAAGAGACTGCTTAGACAGGTAAAACTTCAAAGGAGATGAGAGGTTTAGTTCTTCATCCAAAAGGTAAGCCCTTTGATTTATTTTATTCTGCAAAGAAGAGGCTACAAGTTTAACACATATAAATCAGAAATTATAAATGGCATTCATGCCATTTTAAAAATGTGACTGCCTCTAAACGTAAACTGAAATGTCTTTATATTCTCAAAGTAGTTACCACCATGTCTGGCACATAGAAGGTGCTTTATAAACATTTGCTACAACATCTTGTAGTCTTGCAATCTTCAAGTCTTACAGTCTTGATAAAATGGCCAGGGCCAAGAAATAAAACAACAGAACACAACACTGTGTGTGTTCATGTGTGTGTATGTTTAGCAAACTTTTTATTTTGAAGCAATTTTAGATTTTAAAAAAAGTTACAAAGATAGTATAAAGAGTTCCATATATCTCATCCAGTTTCTCTTGATATTAATATCTTACATATCTGTCAAAGCTAAAAACCAACTTTAATTCAATACTATTAACTAAACTTCAGACTTTACTTGGACTTTACTAGTTCTTCCACTAATATCCTTGTTCTGTTTCAGAATCCAATCCAGAATACAACACTGAATTCAGGAATTTCTTGTTCACAGAAATGATTTTTATAAAGCAGGCAAGGGATTTACATTATATCAAGTTTGTTGATGCACTGCAGAATGTTCATCAACCCAGATAGCTGACTCACACAAAAAGAAACTCTAGCAGGATATCAGGATAGAGAAAGAAGACAGTAGACTGGCTTCAGCTGCATCTAGCAAAACTCAGGGAAAAAAAAAGAAATAAAAAAACCTTGAGCAATATGTTCTGAGCCCCATTTGCATGCTCTATCTCAGTAAATCTACGTGTATTAAACAAATATGTATTTATGCAGTTACTAATTTAACAAAATTTCTTTTATCAATTGGTTTTGACAAAGATGCTAAGAACACACAATAGGGAAAGGACAATCTCTTCAATAAACCGTGTTGGGAAAACTGGAAACTCACATGCAGAAGAATGCAATTAGAACTTTATCTTACAACATATACAAGAATCAACTCAAAATGGATTAAAGACTTAATTAAATATAAGACTAGTAGAAGAAAACAGAGGAAAAACTCCCAGGCATTTCTCTTGTTAATGATTTTTTTTTCCATGATCCCAAAAGCAAAAATAGACAAATGGGATGGTATCAAACTAAAAAGCTTCTGCACAGCAAAGGGAACAGCATATTGAAGAGATGATTTACATAATGGGAGAAAATATTTGCAAGCCATATGTCTGATAAGGGTTTAATATCCAAAATATATAAGAAACTCAAACATCTCAATAGTGAGAAAACGAATAACCTGATTTAAAAATGGGGAAAGGGCCTGAGTAGAAATTTCTCAAAAGAAGACATACAAATGTCCAATAAGTACATTTTAAAAAAAATGCTTAGAATCCAGTAATTTCACTTCTGGGTATATATCTAGAGGAACTGAAATCAATATGTCAAAGGGATATGTGCACTCCCATGTTTGCTGCAGCATAATTCACAATAGCCAAGATATGGAATCAACCTAAGTGTTTATCAACCAATGAATGGATAAAGAAATATGGTATACATACACAATGGAATACTATTCAGCCTTTAAAAAAGTTATATCATGTGCAAGAACATTGATGTATCTAGGGGACATTATGTTAAGTGATATGCATCAGGCACAGAAATAGAAATACCACATGATCTCACCTATATGTGGAATCTGATAAAGGTGAACTCACAGAAATAGAGAGTGGAACGATGCTTACCAGAGACTGGGGGTAGAAGGAGGAAATGGGGAGTTGTTAATCAAAGAGTAGAAAGTTCCTCATAGACAAGAGGCATAGGTTTTGAGACCTATTGCACAGCAGGGTAACTATAGTCAATAATAATGTATTGCATATCTCAAAATAACTAAGAGAGTTAAAAAAAAAAAAGACTAAGAGAGTAAATTTTCAATGCTTCACCATAAAAAAATTATAGGTAAGTGAGGTGATGGATATGTTAATTAGCTTTATTTAGTTATTTCACATTGTATACATATATCAAAACATCACATTTTACCCCATAAATGTACACAATTATGATTTGTCAATTAAAAACAATAATAAATTTTAAAAATTCCTTTTAAATAGTCATTTTTTTAATATAAAATAATACATAGGATAGCACCTTCTGTACACCTCTTACACAGCAATACCATCATCACAAAGGAGCCGGAAAACTTCTTGTAATTTAAGTCAGCTTCCTGTTCAACAGTAACCAGAACACATTTATTTTTCTCTCTTTTTCTGGAGAGTCTGTTAAAATAATAGTATGGAAATCAATCAATCAGTAAATAAAAAGACTAATAATGGCAAAAAGAATAGGGAAGTATAGGATGTTTTAACAAATTTCTGGTATATTGAATCTTATAGATGGAATATAGCAGACAAAGCTTCTGTATATTGTAGTTGTGGGAGACAATTTTCCTGGAAGAAGATAGAAGTTTCAAGGTCAGAAAATTTAGAAAGTAGAGCTTTCTTACCAACTATTTAGAATATAAATTTCAGCCAAAAAAAAAAAAAAAAAAACTGAAGCAATTCCCTAAAGAAAACAAATCTCTACTATGGTAAAGACCTCCAATATGAGTAGTAGCAAATCCAGATTAAAGTACTTCTTTTCCCCCCATTATATTTGGAAATTCTTAGCTTAAAGGGTCGTTTCTGGCCTACAACCCAAATGAAAAGACTGGCAATTGATAAGCTCTGCTAAGTGCATTGACTTTCCTGTGAGCCTCCCATTCAGAAAGAAGTTCAACAGAAAAAGAGGCCACATTTACCAAAGCTGGAGAAATCCACACAGCCAAATAACCAACCGAATCCCTCAATTTTATCTATGAATGGAAACAAAGTAGCACAAGATATATGGAAATACCATCAAGTAAAAGACAAAAATAAAGACGAACTGACCCCATAGACACAAAATGACACAGGAAACAGGAATAATTTTAATATTTTAATTATATTTTTCACAGAGGGTTGGGAAGATATTTCACTTATGAAATAAGAACAAAGGTAGAAAATAAATCAGCAAAGAATTCAAAAGAGCTATTGGGGATTAAAAATACATTCATAGGAATTAAAGATGAAAAAAAGTATTTGAAGAAAAGTTTGAGAAAAAAAAATCCCAGAATGCGGCTATAAAGAAAAAGAGATAGAAAATACTTGTATAAGAGAAAATGGAAGAGATGTGGTGAAACCATCAGAACATATGGCATCCACCAAAAACTTTCAGAAAGAGAAAATGATGGGAATAAATTATTATGGAATTAATAGAATAATATTTTATAGATGTAAAAGTGGACATCAGGGGCCGGCCCAGTGGCGCACTGCTACAGTGCGCCGCTTGGGAGTGCGGTGGCGCTCCCGCCCAGGGTTCGGATCCCACATACAGACCAGTTCCCGCTCACTGGCTGAGCGAGGGGCGGGCGTGACACCGAGGGTTGCAATCCCATTGCCGGTCCCAGTCCGGTACGGGCGCGACACTGAGGGTTGCGATCCGTTGCCGGACACGAAAAAAGACAAAAAGGAAAAAAAAAAAAAGTGGACATCAGTCTTCATATTTAGAAGGATCATAAAGTATGAATGAATGAACAGCAGAAATGAATGAATTAATATACCAACTACCTATACCTTCATAGTTTGGGAATATCAAAGATAAAAAGAAAATCTTAAAATCTGAAAGGTGAATAGAAAGAAAGGAAAGAAAATTATACTGACAGAAGAATGAGCATGAGATTGACAGCAAACTTTTCAAAATCAGATTTATAAGCTAGAAGACAGTAGAAAAATACCTTCAAAGTTGTGAGGGAAGACTGCTTATAACATAGAATTCCATATCCTACTAGATTGTTAGTCCTGTGCTGCTGTAAAGTAAAGAAATTATTAGATAAGAAGCAATCTCATATACTTTTATGAGCAAATCAACTGATAACATACTCCAGAAAAACAAGGAAATAATGAAGAAAGAAGAAAATATGGAATCCAGGAAAGAGAGGTTCTGATCTAGGAGCACAATGAAGTTCTAGGATGACATACTTACAAGTAGACATATAGGACAAGCAATCCCAATTATGATGGGATGTCATAGGGCTTGCAAGAGAACATTTCAAGGAAAAGGAGAAAGAACAATGCAATTTGATTCAATGGACTATGTGATTAAGAACCTGAAAGATGTGGGAACTTCGTGAAACTATGTGACTTCTTTTTCAAGAATGAAAAGACATTAATAAAAAAAGAAATTACATGGAAAAGTCATAGTATAAATATAATGTAAACTAAAATAGAGCATAATTTTGAACAGTTGATGGAGTATAAGAAAGTGAATTTAGTTAACACAGATTCTAGGAAAATTATCCACCAATTAACACAAAAGGTTTATAGCATTAGATTTTTAGGAAAGGAAATTGATCTTAGAAAATGTTAGTGTATTTAGCCCTGATTAAAATGAACAAGATTTATAGAATCCTAATAATATGATCTGTTTATTAGTATTCAACTTTTATACCTTATAAATATATACAAAGTACAAAAATCATTATATTTCATTTCAGAAGATAATGCAAATGCAGCCTCGAGGAGCATGTGTAAAGATATGGCTGACAAATAGTTAGAAGTCAGGTGTTGGAAGGGGGCGGTGGTGTGAAAATAAGGATAGGAATACTGGTTTCCTCACTTTACATAGTAAGATCTGAACAGTACTGTCTGAAGTTGGTGAAACAAGAAACAGAAGTATAGGAATGATATTTACATGAGCTTAAGTAATTTAACTTACATTTACAGTTACAATGTAATCATAGAAGAAATAAAAATAATAATAAAACCATTTAAATGTTGGGAAGAAATTGGAAATAGTGTAACAATGCTAAATCCTCATTTTGTGGAAATAAGAAGTCAATAGGTGTCATATAACATTTATAAGTTAAAAAAAATAGAGGTATAAATACAGTTTTTTAGGGCTTTGGAAGTAACTAGCTGACAAACTAAACCTGTAAATGGTTAAATGTCCTGGACAATGTAAAGGAATAGGACAGAAAACTGCTGATTTTCACTGGAAGCCTTTTTGTATTTTATATTTCATTATATGCATATAATTTAAAAATTATATAAATATGTATTTATTGCATAAAATATAATTTTTAAAAGTAAGAAGTCATTAAAATTATGTTCGTAAGTTGTACAGATGAATGTTAGTTGCAGTATATTTCAAAAAGTTTTAAATTCGATTTTAAAATTACATCTATCTATTAATCAATAAGAGAATATGGAACAAATATATGAAATTTGATGGAGACTTAAAAATAATTATGTGGGAAAATTGTACTGCTATAAGTGGATGTGTAACAAATGTTACTTGTGGCAAGGGGAGATGGGAAGCTACAGAATATGGTCAGTGTGATAACATGTATATAAAACATTCATTTCCATTTCTACTGTTACAAATGCACATAGAACTTCAGAGAACAGGTATGGAACTGCCAACAGTGTTGACTGGAACGGTGAAGCGGAACTTAAGCTGTACTTTAATGTTTTCTCTTTTCTCTATCACTTTTTTAAAAACTCAATCCACTTTGTACTGTGAGAGACTAGAGATACCAGTGTGATAAACCCCCAGGTATGCATCTCTGGGCTTCGAAAATTGTCAACTCAAAGCCAATCTTATTTCATCTATACGCCTATCCATTTCCACCATTTATAGATAATTTTGAAGAAAATCTCAGACATCATATTATCTATAAATATTTTAGTATGATACAAGATAATTATCCACATTAAAAAATGACTATTTAATATCATCAAATATCCATTCAATGTTAAATATCCCAATAGATTCATAAATACATTATTCTTAAATTCACAGCACCTTGTCATAAAGAAGTTTCAAATTTTAATGTAGTCAAAATTATCAATATTTTTCCTTTATGGACTGTGCTTTTTAGGACATGTTTATTAAAGCCTTTCTATTTCCAATGTCACTAACACATAATGCTGTGGTTTTGTCTAAAATTTTTAAAGTTTTGAGTTTCATGTTTTAATTTTATAATAAAAATATTTATACATTACTTCTATAACTATTAATGCCATTTTAAAAGGGCAGAAAAGTAAAAATTACCCATAATTTTAGCCCTCAGAAACCAACTACCATTAACATTTATTGTATTTACTTCTAGTTTCATTTCTTTACATATGTCCTTATGTATGTGAAATGATATATTACTTAAATTTTACAAATTTCTTTATTGAACACCACTTAATAATACATATGGTTTAAATCCATAGTAATTCACATCAACAGGGGTTGAGGCTAGAGAATCCAGAGATGCAAGGTTTGGAGAGAAAACTTGCATGAAAATTCTCTTTTCCAGTATATATTTGAGATGCACACAGTCCAATCCATGGACACCTGTTAGCTCTTTTGTTTTCTACAAAGCCTTCATGTGTGCCTGCACTGTATAAACTTAGTCTTCCTAGTATTTGTTATCCACATCTCTTCCTCCTCCACTAAACCATAACCTCCTTACTAATCTTTGTATCACTAATTAAACCAAGCAAATAGTAGATGCTCAAGAAATGTGGAAAGGAAGGTAGTGGGGTGAGCATTGAACTGGGAATGAGGAGACCTAAATTTCTAGTTCAGTAAGTAGCTAGTTGTGTGTCTTTGGGGAAATTTCTTCTAAGACTCAGCCTCTTCATCTGGAAGTTGAGGGGAGAGGACTAGATGATCTATAAGTTTCCTTCCTTCTCTAATATTTCAGACTCATTCTTTAAAAAGAAAAGAATTTAATGGAGCCCATTAATATTCTCTAAAATAGTTATATTTCATGATCCTATTATGTAGCCCAGTCTTTCAACAACCTATGACATCTAGCACTAACAGGTGTTTACTTAAATACAGACAAAAATTGTGGTCCCTTAAGACTGCCAATTTTTCAGTAGAGATGTCCTTGTGGGTTTGGAACTGTTTTCTGGTAAGTAGCCATCAGAATACCAGAGAGTGAGCTTAACGTAAGATACCCATTGGAGCTCTCTTACCACCGCAATTTCTGGCAGGATCTGGGACCATATCATTTCCTGGCTAATTTGCCCTTCCATCTGTCCCATGGACTCCCACCTGCTAAAGGGAGTTTGTGATTACATCTCCCTCTAGTGACAAAGCCTTCTCATAGTGCAAAGTGTCCAGTGGCATATGAGCAAGAAAATTTGTCTAGAAAAATAAATTTAAAAAATAATTTATTAATCCTTTAATAATTCAATGAACACTCTGTCACCATTGCTCTGTGGGAGAAGCAAAGTTCATCATGTATTCCACTTTGCATTGAGAGAGCTAAAGCTCAGAAGGCACATCTCGTGTGTCCAAATACCATAAGTCTACCCTATTAATATAAAGCACCAGACCAACCATCTCCCAAAGTCTCGTATCAACATATGATAGGATTATTTCCAGTGCAAATATACAAGAAAAAAATCCCTCATCTATTCTTTCTGTGTATAACTGTCCACAAAAGCGGTCTGGTTGAAAGAGCCATGGAATTTGTTTTTATATGAAGGAAAGAAAAATGTTAGGAATATAAACTTCAACCCAATAATCCACAAGTATAAGAAAAAATAATAATAAGAGCCAAGATCTACTCAAAATCAATACAGTCATTCCTTGGTATCCATTGGGGATTGGTTCCAGGACCCCCACAAATACCAAAATAGCATAGTATTTGCATATATCCTATGCACATTTTCCTACATACTTTAAAACATCTCTGGATTACTTACAATATACAATGTAAATGCTATGAAAATAGTTGTTACACTGTACTGTTTTTTAATTTGTATTTTTTTTATTGTGGTTTTTTCTTTTCTTTCTTTTTTTTTTTTTTTTTACTGTTTTCCATTCTTTCCAAATATTTTCCACTTGTGGTAAGTTAAATCCACAGATGCAAAATTCATGGATAGACAGGGCCGACTGTACTTGGGAAGTAAGATAGGCCAGAGGAGACACTAATCTTTTAGGCCTATGACTTCTTCCAAGAGAGCTGATAGAAATGGTGCCACCCCTTTTTCTTGTACTTGCACTATAGCTTTTTCTTTAATAGTCCAGTGTGGTTCAAGGGAAAATATTAGGGGGGGGAAAAAAAAAAACAAATAGCTACAGGTCCAGGACTTACGACAAACCAAATAAGGAGAAAAATCTCCTTTGTATTGGCATAGAACTTGCTTAAGGTCTCATAAGGGGCCAAGCCAGTGATATCATCTCAAGACTCTAACCTCAGCATGTCTCATTTTCACACCAAACACCTTAATCCTCTCTATTAAGTACAATTTCAGGTCAAGGTATTAGGGTGCCTGAATCTTAAAGAAAGTACTTGCAGTCACAAATACGTTCATTTAAGCAGCCTTCTTTTCATTAAAACTACTGTAGCTGAAATGGAAGTTAGTAACTGGACTTTGAGGAAGAAGGGACTCTTACCAGCTCACTGGGAAGTCCCCGTGGTTTCTAAGTTTCATTTCTCTGTTCATTTTATGAAGCTCATAATACAGCTAGCTCACGCTGTCATTTCAGACTATCAGACCAGCATAGTCACAATATATATATTTTTTAACCATTGACCTTGCAATTGAAGTAGTCAAGTCTGGAGTTTCTATGCAGTTGTACAATAATGAATTGACACAGATGTTAGAGACTAATCTGTACATTTTAATGGTACAGCACAAAAAACTAAGGCCCAGAGTGGGTGAGAGAGTTCCTGAGATCATAGACAAAGGGTAAAACTGGAAGCCAGATCTTAAGATTCCTGGTACAGTGTCTTTTGCACCATACTATTCTGTTTGTGTGTGTGTGTGTGTGTGTGTGTGTATGTATGTATTTAAAACAGACCAGACACAACATTAAGTATTATCCAAATAAAGATAGATTTATGTTTGTCTGTTTAAAATAGTCCTCTTAGAAGATTACTGCTATTTCAATAATGCTACTACTGTTCAAAACATATTTAGGATTCTTCTTTGCCATTATACCAGTCTATGGTACGTATTCCGAGTCTATGGCACATTATTAGTGTTTTCCTTGTCTACCAGACTGTTGGTTCATTAAGGGCTCAGTCTATGTTTAATTTTGTCTGTATCTCCAGTGCTAAACATAATATTTGGCACATAGTAGGTCATCACAAACATTTTGAAAGGAGATTAGCCAATGTTTATCTTTTGATAAAAGATTTAATTACTAAAAATAGCAAATATCACAATAAAAAGATCAAGTTCATAAAATCAGTGGTTGAGTTGGGTAATTGCCTCACATGACTCAGAGTCATTGTCTCTCCCGCCACAAGCCCAAAGTAATTTGAGCTTGGAGACGACGACTTATCCAGCTTAGAATCCCACAGCACCACTCGCAATTCTAGCATAGAAAGAACTCTCATAACATTCAATAAATGTTCCATGAACAATGGAGTAATAAGGTAGTAATTTGGATGCAGGTAGAGACTACTTGCTTATTGGGTGCTGAAACAAAAATGTAATGGTAATATTTCTTTGTTGGAAAATAAAAATTAACTTGTGCTATTGTCAAAGTTCTAACCCTCAACTAGCCACTTTGAATTGTGATATGGAAGAAAAATGTATTGTATGTTTAAGAGTGTACTGGGAGCTGACATCCAAATAACTTATCTGCCAACATCCTAATCCCACAGTATTGCTAAAAAGATGGGGTTTTCTCTTTTGCAAAGATCTCATCCTGCTCCTTCCAGGATGCGATATATACTCATGACAGTAACCCCTCACCAGCTGGACAAATGCATTAAATAGGAGTATTTATAACTATAGTGAGTTTTCTATGCTTCCTGGTGCTGGTTGTGCCTGGTGTTTGGAATTACATACATTTATGCTTGCCTAGGATAACTGGCTATTGACAAGTTCTGTCTGGGAATAAAGTACCTTAGGAGATGTTCTGAAAAAAATAAAAAGTACATGTCATCAAAGGCTGTTTACTAAATGTGCATGAGTGAAATCACCTTCTAGCTATCCAGAAGATGTCCTTTTTTCATTTCATGGTTGAATAATAAGACTCAGACTCATATTTTAATCTGATCCCATATTCAGGGGGCTATAGAAATTAATAAAACCTAGCTTTTGCCACATGTTGTCTTGAGCAGGATTGGAGGTTAGTTAGTCCTGGAGGTAAATAAACTTTAGGACTTTGAAATCCCATGAAGATTAATAAAAAGTATAAAAAATAACTTTAATCTTGGAGGTAACTACCAGGAATATTTAGCAGTACCTTGGGAGTTTTCTCACTGCCCAAAATAATTTTTCTTCATGGAGAAATAAGCTTAAGACATTATGTTTCATTCCTTAAGGAGAATCTCCGCTATTTGAAATTCTTACTATATTCTAGTAATTTGCAGGACTTATTTTTTACAGGGCATGTTTTACCATTGAACTGGTTTCTAGGGGAGATCAAAAACTGTTGCATTCAAATATGGTGTTTGGTGGGAGAGGGCAGGAACATTGCCTTCAGTACTGGCACTATCCCACTAGTTGTTCTGACACAAGTCTTCATCTAGAGTGCTTGTCAACTGTTGCATTCAAATATGGTGTTTGGTGGGAGAGGGCAGGAACATTGCTTTCAGTACTGGCACTATCCCACTAGTTGTTCTGACACAAGTCTTCATCTAGAGTGCTTGTCAATATTCTGAGACATCAAAATGAGTGTCCCCACAGGGGACAAGTCATATGGGTACTAAGCAAAGTGTCAGAGCAGCATGAATAACACTTCTCTTGGACAGCCAGTGCAGCAACTTGCTGGCTGCTGTCTTGTTGACAAGATGACAACAAGAAAGACAGGAAACAAAACCCCTCACCCCAGGTGAAGTCCACTCCTCATTCCAGTGAACACTGAGTGAGTGGCTGTGACTTTGATTCTACTCTCATGCTGCTCCTCGGCCCCAGCCAGCCACAGCCCTACTTTGAAAGTGGGCACAAGTGAGAGCTGGGAGTCTTGCCTGCTGATGCCGCTTCTCTCTGTATCACTCAAGATCAATTCCTGTCTTCCCAGGACCTACTGAGCTCCGCATTCACCACACCAGCACAGTGTCTCTTTTTCTCCACAATCCAAGGGATCCTTTCAAGTCTCCAGAAAGGGAAATATTTTCCTCCCCCAACCCATCCTATATTCTCTAGAATCTGTGATTTTAAGCACCTGAATCCTATTCAACCCTCCTTAAATAAAGGCTTTTAAAACTCAAAAGCCAGGAACTGACTCTATCTTTCTTCTTTTTATTTTTGTTATGTCATTCCTTTTTTGAGACAACACAAAGAATGTCTACCCGGATGAATGGAGGAGGAGTCAAGAGGGAAACATCAGAAGTAAAAATCACATCTTTAATGCTTCAAAAATATTATCCCACGATACCTTGTACATACACTGGAGAGGGAAAAATGGGATACAGTCTCAAAGAAGTGTATTAGTAGTTTGTTATGTTAAGACCATACAAACAAACAGAGATTATCTGTTTTAATCCTTCCATTTATAGTGAAGATAACCAAGATCCAGAAGAAGGAAGTGCCTTGCTTGATGTGACTGTGTAAGTTGCTGGGGTAAAAAAAAAAAGGGATTCTGGTCTCATAATTGATATATTCTCCATTTAGAGAAATGTTAACAAAACCCATATTTAAATTTTTACCTGAAAAGGATTTTTTAAAAACTTAGAATTTGTAATTAATAGATTCTGCCATTTACTAGTATGTGTGACTGTAGACAACTAGTAAACATTCTAAGTGTTATCTGTAAGTGGGGATAATATTACACTTGTAGGATTGTTATAATGAGATTGTACGTGACATATCAAAATACTCGGCACAGAGAAGACACTCCACAACTTGTAGCTATGATTTGTGGTATGATGCTACATACATATATAACTGTACATCGTATGTGTAGTTGTAGATTATATAAATTTGTAGATGAAAGATTCTATTTAGATATTTATTTTATTTATTTTTTTGTCTTTTTCCGTGTCTGGCAACGGATCGCAACCCTCAGTGTCGCCC
>NW_007735929.1:66408-69479 GCF_000696425.1 Galeopterus variegatus
CTATTTAGATATTTAAACAGCTAAATCTTTAATAATTGCCTATTTAAAGGCCAAAATATCTCTTAAAAATCATGTCTAAACTAAAGAACTCTTAAACTTCTGTTATTCGCTTCTTCCAAAAAATTTAAGTTAGTCACATTGAAACATTCACAAATAGGATTTTCTGACATTTTTCATTAGAAAAGGTCACCCAGGTAGAGCACTTGTCAGTTGAAAAGAGACAGAATAAGAAATATAGATTAAATGTCTAATATGCTTTTTTTTCACACAAGAAAACTGAGCCCTGCAGATGGAAATGACTTTCCTAATGTGTCAGAGATAGGCTCTTGTAGAGCTAGATTTAGAATTCCAACGTCCAGGTATCTCAACAGGATCACATTACCCTCTCTGTCCCATTTGTAAGATAAGAGTTGGGAGACGTATACCTAAAACTTCAGAGTAATCCAAACTCTTCCTCTGCCTTCAAACTGCACCTTACAGCAGCCATCAGCTGTACTGTAAACTGCCTTATATAACTCTTCAGACCCACTTTACACCAACAAAACACAGACTGCAAGAGACAGACCTGATTGCCCAAAACCTCTTGTTGATGGATCTCTTGTTTCCATAAGCTATTTTTCCTTGTTTCCAATGCCTTCAAAAATTATCTGGTTGTTCACAAGCTACTTTAAAATATTTTTAAAACCATTCTTTTGCTTTATCGAAATCCCATAGTTCTACTTCTTTGGCATTTGCCCATTTTTATTTTTCCAGATCCTCAATTAAAATTTAAAATTTGGTTGCTTTACCAGAGTGTCAACCTATTTCTAAAATAAAAGAAATAGACACTTTCTCATCATTTTCTTTACTTAAACCGTTGAAAAAATAAAAATAAACAAACACAGGAGTTACTCAGGGATAACAAAAGAATTTTACCTAAGCAATCCTCATCACAAAGACACAAAAATACTAGTTAAACACAAAGGACTACGTGAAGGACATTGAGAACTGCCTTTATCACAGGCACAATGGAAATATTTTCTCAAACCAGTCATGTTTAACTTAACAATTGCTAATATAAGCTGATGATAAAGAGTATTTTTATAAAAACTTTTCTTTAATTAAACCTCACCCCTTTGTAATCCATGGAAATAGACTTAAAGACAAAACACGAAACTCTCAGTATCAGTATCCTAGTAAAAACACAGTAAAATAACAGATGAGATTACGACAGTGAAACTTATCAACAGGTTCAAACACCATTAACTCACTTCCCAGCGATCATAAGAGTTGTGTTCCAGGTCAGGAATAAGGGACTTTTTTAAAAAAGTAAATAAGAAAATACATTTGTCAGCAGGAAGCACAATCAAAGTTCTTGTAACAAATATTTTTGATATGATACTACAAACGAGAATTTTCAGGGCAGGGAAAAATCTGTGTGGTCAATTATTTTCCTGTTTACATCTCTTAAATTTTCAGAATATATTTTTGCTGTGTAAATTTGGCCTTATCACAATGTCCTTGAGTCTCCCCAGTCTCAAAAATAGAATTGAAATAATAATATCTACCTCACAGGCCATTTGATGTAAATTTTGAAGAAAGAGAGAAGAGGATTTTTTAAAGGATTGGATTATAGGGGTGGGAGAAAGAGAAGTGTCAGGAATAACTTCAAGATATTTGGTCTGAAGGACTGGAAGGATGGAGCTGCCATCCTTGAGTTGTGGAAGCCTGTGGAGTGAGCAGGTCTGAGATACATTCCCCTCCACAAACAGTGCCTCACACTTAATAGCAAAAATCTTGGAATTCGAAGTCCAATTCACTTTTTAGCTGAGGCATAGCACTCATGGACTANTTTTTTTTAATGACATAGATTTTTAGACATAATTGAGATAAAATTTATCTGGCTGGAATGGAGAATACATTGATTGAAGGACCAAGGTCAAAAGCAGTTTTAACATGATATTTTTTCTATTAATAATTATAAGCATGCATAGCTCTTTCTCTCTGGCTGACAAATTCCCTCTCTTAGGAACCATAGGGCTGCTAAATTATTCACCTTTTTTACTAGGAAATCAATGAATACCTAATGTGTATAAATGAAGAAATAGAAAATGCAGTCTATTATTGAGAGTTATAAAGGTATCTAGCAGGGCAATGAAAAATTAAGATCTATAAATCTGTGAGTCAATGTTGAGAGGAAGTATAATTTTCCTAAAAGGGAGTCATTAGATATTATGTCAGTTGGAGCCGGAGCAGAAAACAGATGGCACACTGTTGTTGAAGACAGTTTAATTAAAAACAATTTACAAAGCTGTGGACAATGTTTAAGTAAAACAATGAGGGATGATGAAGCGCCCAGATTCTATCAAAGGGCAGGAGAAGAAGCAATTACCAGCACCTGGCATGACCCATAGCTGCAGGGGAGGACCACTCACAGGAGCTGTGGCTAAAAAAAGCTGTCACCACAGGTGGGAGCCATTGCCCACACATGGCCCAACAGAAAGGTAGCAAGAGGTACACATTCCCTCCTTCTGATCTCTCTCCTCCCTTCGGCCAAACCCATGTGGAAGACAGAGGGCATGGGGAGTATAGAGAGCAAACTCCAGAGGTCAGCCTCACAGGTCAGAGTGCAGGGTTGAGAATGGTGGAGAATGGATGTGGAGAAGCACGGAGAATATCCAGCACGGATACAAGTACTATCTAAAATGGGGAGCTAAAATATACTAACATTGACTGGCAAAGGACATAGATGCCTGCAAAGGAACAGGTTTTTAAAATTTTATCTTGTGGGCTGGCCCGGTGGCGCACTGGGTTCGGATCCCATGTGGAGACCAGTTCCCGCTCACTGGTTGAGCGCGGTGCGGGCGCAACACCGAGGGTTGCGATCGCATTACCGGTCAGTAAAAAAGACAAAAAAGGAAAAAAAAAAATTTATCTTGTAAACATATATACACTCATAAAACTTGTGGTAAAGAAATAGATTTCAGCAAATCCTTGAATTTCCGTTCAGTTACATTTTAATTATCTTAGGTTTAACTTCCCATTATATTCAAGTAATATTACATTTGATACTCTTTATAAAAATTGTGATA
>NW_007735929.1:70153-71309 GCF_000696425.1 Galeopterus variegatus
TTTTTCCTTCTTCTCTATTCCCATTTGAAAAGTGAAATTGACCAAGTCAAAATAAGAAAACGAATGATGTCTGCTTATTTAGCATGTGATCCAAGACAGAAAGGTCAATAGTGGAACTGTAAGAGTAAAGGCCAATTACTAAGAAGTCACAGGGAGACTCTGTAAAATTAGCAGAAGAATGTGCCAAACTACATGATGAAGAACATCAATTAAAAAGCAGGCACCAAAAAACAGCCATGGCAGCTGAGAAACAAGAACACAGGAAATGATCACTGATAACATCCAGCAAATTGTGGCAGATGGCAGTCCTCTCCTTTGGGAGTAATTTCTGTGGACCCTGATACATCCTTTCAAGCCTTGCCCTGCACTATCATAAATTCCCTTCCTGGTTCCTGATGTACACTAACTTTTCAGAGTATTTGATTTATTGTTTCATTTTAAGTCTTATATTTTATCTCATTTTAAAACTTATACTTTGTGTGACTCATTAAGCTTTTCATTTAATCCTTTATTTATATTTATATTGATTCATAGATTTTTATTTTTATTCTATTTATTTATTTATTTATTTTTTCAAAAGATGACCGGTAAGGGGATCTGAAGGGTTGACTTGGTGTTGTCAGCACCACGCTCTCTGAAGTGAGCTAACCAGCCATCCCTATATAGGGATCCAAACCTTTGGCCTTGGTGTTATCAGCACCACACTCTCCAAAGTGAGCCATGGGCCGGCCTTCATAGATTTTTATTTAATTCTATGGCCATAATCCAATTTTATCATTATTTATTTGGATGTTTAAATTGCTCCAAATTTAGCTAGGGGGAGCCCCTTCAAGCTGGCTTCTTTGTCCTATTGACATGTCCCCATCATTCTTTGAGCCCCTCCTTACTTTTGGGTCTTGCAAAATGTTTCAGGCTCATCTTGTGCTTTTCCTGCCCAAGTGCTGAAAACAAGCATTTCTTCAAAGATCCCTGGTTCCTTTTAGTGGAGAGTTCTATTTTAAAGCCAAAATCTAAGTGATAGTATGTTCATTGCTATGGGCATATCACTGCTCCCAAGCCCTCTTAGTGTACAGAGCTAAAGAATGAGTGCACACACTCTCTCTCTCTCTCTCTCTCTCTCTTTCACACACACACACACACACACACACACACACAC
>NW_007735930.1:0-35389 GCF_000696425.1 Galeopterus variegatus
ACAAAATAAAAATTTAACAAAAAAAAAAAAAAAAGAAAAGAAAAACTGTGTAAAAAAAAAAAGAAACTATTGTTATTCAGTCATGTGTATTTGGCAAATATTTTCTCAAAAATAAATTAAGTGAAACTGTTACTTCAGGGAAAATAACTGGCAAAATTTATTGCCAATAATGATAATGTTTAAGATTTCAAGCAAATATTAGAATTTTGGAAAACTTGTTATACCACCATGAGGTTGACATCTGCCAACACTTAAAGAGTTTTCTGATGAGATTAGTGGTGATGATAATGAAAGTGACATTTTGATATTTTGTAATGCAAAGTGTCAGTATTTGGAAGATCTATATAACTTAGTGAATAAATACTTTCCAAATGATGTATATCTGATGGTACAAAATCATGCATGGGTAGAAGATTCATTGAAAGTGGAAGACATACCAACAGTTTTAATGTAACAGAGTTAAACAGTTCATTTATATGGTTTCAAATTTTACATCACAAATAAACTTTAAGAAACTGCTAACTGTCAAGTTTTGGTAGAGCAGGGTTTTAGAGAATAGCTAGTTTTCACCAGACAACTAGAAAGAGAAAGCAATGGAAGGGCTTATGCAAATGCACGGAAACATGAAAGAGCATGATGAGTTTGAGGAATCACTTCTGATTTTATATGGCTAGGACATAGAATGAGAAATGAGGAGAGACGGGAGGTGTGTCAGGTCACCAGGGGTCATGTATGAAAAGATAAGAACTCAGATTTTATCATGTGGTTAATTTTGAGGACCTGGAACTTGTTTAATATTTCACCTTGGAAAGTGTGGGCCATAAATTTTATTCTGAAAAGCAACTTTTGAGGTGATTGCAATACTTTAGATAAAAGATTTGTAATGCCTGGAGTAATACAGTGTTAGTGGGTAAAGGAATGTAGAAGACTTTTCAAGATCTGTTTCAGAGTTGAAATAAAAATAAATGATTTGGAGATTAAATATTGGTAATGCAAAAGTAGGATAGATCTAGAATGATTCTAGCTTTCATACTTAGTGGCTGTGGGGATTGTAGAATAAGTCCCTCTCTAGCCACTAAGTTGAAAGCTTTTAACTTACAAAAACTATTTATTTAATGGATATAGAGCTATTCAAGTCATCTGTTTCTTTTCAAGTGAGCTCTGTTAATTTATGTATTTCAAGGACTTTTTAAACTTTCATCTAAGTTGTAGAATTTATTGGCATAAAGTTGCTTATATTATTCCTTTATTCTTTTAGTATTTGTAGAGTCTATGGAAAGGTAACCTCTCTTATTCTTGATATTAGTAATTTGTGTGTTTTCTCTTTAATTCCCCCCTCTCTCCTTTAAGGACTCTAATTGCACATACTAGTATTAGGTTGCTTAAAGTTGTCTCATAGCTTACTGAGGTATCAGCCATTAGAGACTATTATGAACAACTATATGCCAATGAATTGGAAAACCTAGAGGAAATTGATATATTTCTGGACATATACAACTACCAAGACTGAACCAAGAAGATACAAAACACCTGAAAAGACCAGTAAGCAGTAACAAAACTGAATCAGTAATCAGCAGTCTCCCAGCAAAGAAAAACCCAGGACTGGATGGCTTCATGGATAAATTCTACAAAACTTTTCAAGAAGAATTCATACCAATTCTTCTCAAGCTATTCCAGAAAATCAAAAAAGTGGAAATTCTTCCGATTTTTAAAAATCTTCTTACAGGTCTTATATCTTAAGTTTATTCCTACTTTTTTTATTGCTATGGGGGGATATCATCATTTCCCTTATTTGTTAAAAAATTGGCTACAGTTGTTATATAAAAACACTAATGGTTCTCGTAAATTGATCTTTTTATACAGACACTTTAGTACATATTATAGGTAAACAATCATATAAGCCACAAATTATAATAATTTTTCTGTCCAATATTTATACATTTTATTTATTTGTGCATTAAAATTATATTTGCTAGGAATTC
This sequence comes from Galeopterus variegatus, assembly GCF_000696425.1. Classification (NCBI taxonomy): domain Eukaryota; kingdom Metazoa; phylum Chordata; class Mammalia; order Dermoptera; family Cynocephalidae; genus Galeopterus; species Galeopterus variegatus. Next base: position 1,983 of record NW_007735930.1, read on the forward strand.
TGGACCAATATTGAGTAATAGATGTGATAGCAGACATCCTTGTGTTGTTCTTGACTTTACTTGGACTGCCTTCAGTGTTTCACTACAAAATATGATATTTTCTTTATTTTTGATTGTTACCTATTAAGTTGAGAACATATCTTTCTACTTCTAGGCTATGTATAGTTTTTTTTGTTTGTTTGTTTTGTTTTTTCTTTTTTTCTGTTAGGAATTGGTTTTATTTTCCATTTTATTGTTTTTCCAGTATCAGTTTAGGTGGTCATATGATTTTTTTTTAACTGATCAGTTGTATTTTTCCTATAATTAAACCATCATTGCAGTATTAGGATTTTCCTTACTTGGTCATCATATGCTTTTTGAGACTTTTCTGAAATTATTTTGCTAATACTTTACTTATGATTTTGGTATCTATGTTCATATATGAAGTTAGTCTATACTTTTTATTGTTCTATGTTTTCATCATTGTTCATTTGGTATTGATGTTGTTCTAGCTTTTATACACCACAAAAGTTTTTTATAAAAAGCTCCATCAGTTTCTAGCTGACGTTGGGCAAATTGGTTAACTTCTCCTGCTTTTAGTTCTTATCTTCTTGTCTTTTTCCTTGAAGGGTAGTAAATTTCAATTTTTAAGATTTTGCCTAGGATTTTGGGGAGTAGAGATTTTACTAACCTTTACACTTTTCCTATGGTTATTGGGCTAGTAATAGTCTCTCCTCTGTTGAGTCAATTTTGTTCAGTTCTAATTTTATAGAAAATGGCTCATTTCATCAAAATTTACAAATTCATTGGTAAAACTCTTTATTGTATATTTTGAAAATAGTTTCTCTTTTGTATTTGTAGTTATGACATTTTATCATTCTTAATTTATTTTGTATTTTTCTTGGTAAGAATTTCCAAATATCTGTCCATTTTATTTTTATTTTTAAAGAATTGGCTTATCATGTATTTACCAGATATTCTAATTTTTTCCAACTTTTGTAATTTTTGTGTTTTATATTAATTAATTTATTTCAGATTATTTTGTTGTCCTCTTGTCTCAAGATAAATTTACAAATAATATATTTTTATGTTTCTTGTTTTCACTGACTACAGTTACAACCATACATATTCCTCTTGCGATTACTTTGTTTCAAGACTAAGACTCTGAGATGCAATGATATTATGGTGTCTTATATCTAAATTTTCTGTATCCCAGTTTTGATTTATTCTGAAAGCAACTTAATTAGAATAGTTTTTTCTTTTTTTAATTTTCAAGTCATCTTTTGAATTTTACACTAGTATTTTGATTTATTTCTAATTGATTCACTAAAGTTGGAGAAAGTAAAGTAACCTGCATGTTTTCTGCTTTTGGGTTTTGTTGAGTTTTTCTTTGTGACTGAGTATATCATAAATATGGTATCTTGTGAGCATTTTGTGGAATTTTCAACCTATGTTTTACTCATATAGCAGAATTAATTCAAAGAGAAATGTCTGTTATGGGCTTTGATAGAGTAGCTTACAGCAGACCGATGCTCCTGCTGAGAACAAACAGAAAACCTGTATAGAATTCAGGACCTATTTTGAAGGTCTCAGTATAGTTTCAAAGACAACTGAAATTTAAAGGCTCAGATCCTAAAGAAAAGGAAAGGTAATTGATATAAGCCCAGCTTTTCATCTGCTGCTTTTCCATTTAGTCCATTTGCTGATGCTTGGTGTCAAGAAAGAGCCAGAGAAGCCAAGACAGCTTTGATCAATCTCACAGAATGTCAGAACAGATATTAAAGTTCTGGTATTTGAAGGAGACATAACATGAGGCACTAAGATTCCAGACTGAAGAGAGGCACAAATATTTGTGCTAGACTGTTGGCACCAATTTCCTTCTCAAGGCCTTTTCTCACTAAGCTTCACAAGGCAAGATGGTAAGAAACCAAGCTGAAAACAGCTGAAAAGCAAAGTGGGAGCAAAAAATTGGAGTTCAGGATCCCTCATGAGGTAGTGTCACTAGAAGACTCTACAGTCTCTCATTTGGAATCCATGAAGGATTAAACTCTAGGAATGGAGGCAAAAAAGAAGGAGAGGAAATTTATAGAGATTGCAAACTAGTCCTGGATCACATCAGTCCAGGATTGGATTCAAGTGATCTGCTTCCTTTGTAGCCTGGATAGGAGATAGAGTTGTTCTTCTCTGGAAGAAGATAACCATATCAACAGCTTCCATAATTTTTCATAGGCAATGTCAGGAACTCAATAAAAAATTAACATTAACAAAAATCAGCTTCAAGAGAAGAATATGGACAACATAAAAAGACCCACTGAGAATATAGCTATGCCGTTATCATACTTTAAATATAAAATTGTTGTGAAGAATATTCTCAAGAAAAAAGACAGCAAAGAGTAGTTTTGAATTTCCCAAATGAAAAAAAAAATTAAACCCCAATTTAAGAATTGTGATGAGCCCTAAGTAGAATAATATAAAAGAAAGCCATATGTAGACACATCATAATGAAACTGCTGAAAACTGTTGAAGAGAAAATCATAAAAATATCTAGAAAATAAAACTCACCACCTTCAAAACAGAAAACAGCAAAGCACTGCTGCGAATAATTAAAGAAAACCTAAATAATTAAAGGGATTAACCAGGCTAATGAATTGGAAGACTCTATATTGTAAATATGTGTATTCTCCCCCATTTTTTTTGTAGGACTAAGGCAACCCCCAAGAAAGTCAGCTAATTTATATGTGTGTGTGTGTGTGTGTGTGTGTGTACTTTGACAAGCTTATTCTAAAATGTATAAGGAATTGCAAAGGCCAAGAATAACTAGGATAATTTTGAAGAACAGAACAAAGCTGGGGGATTTACACTACCAGATTTACACTACCAGATATTCATTTTAAAATTATATTATTTATGACACTGTTTATTGTGCAGGAATAGACTAATAAAACAATGGGACAGGATAAAGTTCAGAAATAGAGTCACATGATCAAGTTTCCACTAAAATTTAGTAGGGAAAGAATAGCCCTTTCAATAACTGGGGCTGGGTTAATTAGATATCTAAATTAAACCTGATTTTTCCCTCTTACTAAAAAATTGCTATTTCAAGAGGCATTGTAACCTAAACATAAAAGGTAAAACTAAAGCTAGAGAAGCAAAACTTTTTCATTTAGGAGTGAGCAAAGTTCTTCTAAACAGGACAGAGGAGTACTATTCATAAAGAAAATAAATAAAAAATTAGACTATATTAAAATTAAAAATATCTTTTCATCAGAATATGTAATTAAAAGAGTGAAAAGGCAAGCTACAGAGTGAGAAAAGTTATTTTAAAGTTTTTATGTGCAATAAAAAACATGCATCCAGAGCAATAAGCAAAATAAAAGAAGACCTAAGAGAAATGGACAAAAGACTTGAAGAGGCTCTTCAAAAAAAAATCCAAGCAAACAATACACAAGACACATACAAAAAGTAATCAGGACAATGCAAATGTAAACCACAATGAGTTACTGCTACACATTCACTAGAATGAGTACTTTTAAATGACTGACAATACATGCTGGAAAGGATATGGAGTAACTGGAACTTTCATAGATTGTTGATGGAAGTGTAAATAGATATTAATACTTTGGAAAAAATTTCACAACACATTTTAAAGCTGAACATATGCCAATTATATAATCCAACAATTTTCACTCCTAGGTACATGGAAGAGAAAAATGAGTGTGTATATCCAACAAAATACATTTAGAAGAATGCCCATAGTAGCTTTGTACAGAATAGCCCCAAACTGATGATAATCCAAATATTCATCCGTGGTAGAGTGGATAAATAGCATGTTCTTATAATGTATTACTGCACAGCAACAAAAATGGAAAAAATCATTATTATTACATGCAACAGTAAGGATGAATTGTAGAAACGATATTGACTGAATTGTCCCAGACACCAGGAGTAATTACTGCAAGATTACATTTTTATAAAATTAAAAAGACAGCTTAAAACTATTTTACGGCATTAGAAGTCTGGATGATGATTCCCTTTGACAAAGGATAGTAACTGGAAGGGGGTAAGAGGAAAACTATTACTGAGTTGGTGATGTTGTGTGAAGTAGGTGAAAAAAATCAAACAGCACCTACATTACAACTTTATCTTTGAAGGTGAAGGTATTGTTCATCTGAATGCCAGACCCTTAACACAGCGAGCTGGTAGGAGAATGTTTGAAAATTTATGAAAAGGATAAAAAGATATCCAAGACTAGGAAATCCAATCCCAAGAGATGCATGGTCTAACTGAATAAATTTTTGAGGATTCAAATTATTGTGAAAGGTTTTGGCTCACTGTTAGTGAATTCTATCAAAATATATGTAGAAGTAGTAAATATTCTTTATACACTGAATGGAAATAAACATATTTGATATATCTTTAGGGACCTATGCTGCATATGTGAGCCATATATTTTAATGATGCCTATCCATACACAGAAAATTTTTAAAATTCTGTGAAGACAGAATGTAAAAATTATTGGTTATATTTTCATTTTCTGAAATAATAATATATTTGTAGTCACACGGAGCAGTAATATGAACTTCACTTCGTGTCATTCATATATTTCTACAGAAAATATTAAGTGACTACTATGCGTCATATACCATGCTAGGCAGTGGGAAGAAGATATATTACCTGGCTCCAAGAATTTTCTGACAGTTTGGTGTAAGAGACAGAAGGAAACATGAGAGAATTATATAGTATGCGGGTTACTAGAATGGCATCTGAAGTCAAATTGTTTGGGTTAAAAGCTTCTCCATCTGCTAACTCTGTGACTTTGGACAATACACGTAACCATTTTTTTTTTAACTTCTCAATATACATGGTAGTTGATTTTCGTGTCCCTCTACCCATTCCTCTTCCCCCACTCCACTCTCCCGCCAAATACATCATATCTGTTCACTTGTCCTAACAAGTTTAAGGAATTGCTGTGATTGTTGTGTCTTCTTCCCCGCTCCACCCTTTATTTGCTTATATATTTATATATATATTTGTTTGTTTTTAGCTCCCACAAATAAGTGAGAACATGTGGTATTTCTCTTTGTGTGCCGGGCTTGTTTCACTTAATGTAATTTTCTCTAAGTCCATCCACGTTGTTGTGAATGGTAGTATTTCATTCTTTTTTATAGCAGAGTAGTATTCTATTGTGTAGATATACCACAGTTTCCTTATCCACTTATCTGATGATGGACATTTGGGCTGGTTCCAACTCTTAGCTATTGTAAATAGTGCTGCAATAAACATGGGAGTACAAGTATCCCTTTGGCATGATGATTTCCATTCCTCTGGATATATTCTCAGCAGTGGAACAGCTGGGTCATAAGGTAGATCTATCTGTAATTGTTTGAGGAACCTCCATACCATTTTCCATAAAGGCTGCATCTTTTTGCAGTCACACCAACAGTGTATTAGAGTTCCTCTTTCTTTGCAACCTCACCAGCATTTATCATTCTGTTTTTTGGATATTAGCCATCCTAACTGGAGTGAGATGGTATCTCAAAAGTGGTTTTGATTTGCATTTCCTGAATGCTGAGTGGTGTTGAGCATTTTTTCATGTGTCTGTTGGCCATTCATATATCTTCCTTTGAGAAATGCCTATTCAAGTCCTTTGCCCATTTTTTAATTGGGTTGCTTGTTTTTTAGCTGTTAGTTGTTCGAGTTCCTTATATATTCTGGATATTAATCCTTTGTCAGATGTCTATTTTGCACATATTTTCTCCTACTCTGTTGATTGTCTTTTCACTCTGTTGATTCTTTTGCTGTACAGAAACTTTTTAGTTTGATATAATCCCATTTGTTTATTTTTCCTTTAGTTGCCTGTGCTTTTGGGGTCCTATTCATGAAGTCAAGTCTGTACCCACTCCTACTTCCTAGAGCATTTCCCCTATGTTTTCTTTAAGGGTTCTTATTGTTTCAGGATGTATTTTTAACTCGTTAATCCATTTTGAATTGATTTTGGTATATGGTGAGAGATATGGGACTAGTTTCATTCTTCTACATATGATTATCCAGTTTTCCCAGCACCATTTGCTGAAGAGGCACTTTCTTCCCCAGTGTGTAGACTTGGTCCCAGTCAAAGATCAGATGGTTGTAGGTGTATGGGTTGACTTCTGGGTTCTCTATTCTATTCCATTGATCTGTGTGTCTGTTTTTATGCCAGTACCATGCTGTTTTGGTTATCATAGCTTTGTAGTATAGTTTAAAATCAGGTAGTGTTATGCCTCCAGCTTTATTTTTTTTAATGCTTAACCTCTTTATGCCCATTTCTTAATCTTAAAATGGGAAAAATAATATACCAACCTACAGGGTCATTGTGAGGACTAAATAAAAGGTGACAATACAGGTAGATTGCTTAGAACAATGTCTAGCATATAGTAAATGCCTAATAAATCCTAATTATTATTTGTGCAAAATCAGGACACATTATGTTTTATAATAAAGAATGTGTCATGTAAACCTACAATAGTGACAACAAACCAAACCTTGGTTGTTCAAAGAACTTCCGTAGACAGCATATTCTAAGGTCACAATTTAACATATTCTTATTGATAACTTACTGATGCTAGGTACTGTGCTAGTTTTTGATGATATAAAGTGAAAAAGTCACAATGTGTTCCTTTAAGTTGCTCTCTGTCTGGTGGGAGAAGCAGACCATTATAAAGTAGTATGAGACATGGCGTGATAGGTATGTACAATGTGTTCTGTGTACATGTAGGCAAGCCATCTTAGTATCAGGAGACCAAGAAAGATTTCTTGAAGGAAATATTATTTATTCTTAGATGTGAAGAATGAATGGTCATATTCCAGGAGAAGCAAAGGGGATTCAGTATTTGAAATACAAGAAATATGTACAAAAGGCTTGCTGTAATCTGAATGTTTGTGTCCCTCCCAAATCCATATGCTGAAATCCTAACCCCAAAGGTGATAGCATTAGAAGGAGGGGTTTTGGGGAGGTGACTAGGTCATGAGGGTAGAGCCCTTATGAATGGCATTAGAACCCTTATAAAAGAGACTGCAGAGAGCTGGCTTGTTTCTATGCCCATGTGAGGATACAGACAGAAGTCTCCATCTATGAGCCAGAAAACAGGTCCTTACCATATGCCAATTCAGCCAGTACCTTGATCTTCGACTTCCCAGGCTCCAGAACTGTGAGATATAAATTTTTGTTGCTTATAAATTATCCAGTTGGTGGTATTTTGTTATAGCAGCCCAAACAGACTAAGACAGGGCTGAAAGTAAGAGAAAACACAATATACAATTTTCTAGAAATCAGGCTAAGAAATTTGCATAGCACCCCATCTCTAGCATTAGATGTGACAGATTTCGTCAGCATTTGAATAGACAGTGAGCAAGGTTAAAGTCAATAACTATTATTTCTGTACTTTGGCAAATTTTAAAAATAAACATGTACAAGGCCTATGAAAAAAAACTTTAGCCCAAGAGAAGGATAAGAAGAAAATTATATCTCTGAAAAAGTTACTAAAAAAAAAAAAACATTTAGAAAATACCTGTTTCAGATTCTTATTATTCAAGATGAATGCTACAAATTCTCGGCTCAAAAAAAAAAAAAAATACTATGCTATACACACTCACTATTTCAGCATGAAAATTCACTTGAGATAAACAGACAACGGATAAAAAATGAGATATATGGGAGTAGACTAATGTAAGAAAATGCAATGGTAAAATTAAAACTCATCTTGGAGAAGGTAAGAATTAGAATTAGAAAAAATCAGACATGTGGGTTGTAGTAAACTGAAAAATGATTCCCCAACTTGAGATAAACAGACAACGGATAAAAAATGAGATATATGGGAGTAGACTAATGTAAGAAAATGCAATGGTAAAATTAAAACTCATCTTGGAGAAGGTAAGAATTAGAATTAGAAAAAATCAGACATGTGGGTTGTAGTAAACTGAAAAATGATTCCCCAAAAGACACCCACACCAAATCTCTGGAACCTGTGAATGTTAACTTATTTGGCAAAAGTGTGGTCAAGGATTTCATTTTTAATCCTGAATTTTTTAGGAGGGAGCTCAATGCAATCACATGTATCCTTATGAGAGAGAAGCCAAGGGAGTTTTGAGAGACACGGAAGAAGAGAAGGCAATGTGAGATGGAGGCAGAGATTGGAGTGACAAAGCCAAAGAATGTCTAAAGTCACCAGAAGCTGGAAGAGACAAGAATCAGAATCTTTCCTAAAGCCTCTGAAGGGAGCGTGGACCTGCAGACACCTTGATTTCAGCCTTTTGGCCTCCAGAACTGTGAGGGAATAAATTTCTATTGTTTTAAGCCACGAAGTTTGTGGTAATTTGTTACAGCAGCCACAGAAAGCTAATACGTAGACTAATACTAATAATACAATAAAATAATTTTTATAGGTGCAAGGATTAAGAAAAGATCTTACTCCTGTGCCCACTCTGAAAAATTACTTTACAACATACCAGATGCTATAGACAACTGAGAGGGGAATAAAAATCAAGAACTCAAGAATGTTAACATTGTGGTAAGAAAACACTGGAAATGCACTTTGAAATTAAATATATGGAGTTAAGTAGAACTAATCCTGAAATTTTATGTTTAAAAATATTAGTGATATGATAATACCTATATTATTAATCTATAAATGCAGTTTATATTAAGTGACAGAAAAATCAATATCGGATGGGGTGGAAAGTGAAAGTACATCCTAAAACTATAAAATATTAGACAAGAAATATCATGAAATGAGGTGGTACACCAACTGATATTATGGGTTTTCAATGAGGCGGGATCACTGAGAGCTGATGAGAGGAAAAATGGTTAGGTCTCTGGTAGATGCACCATCTAAAACTGTTTTCTAATAAAGTATGAGAGATACAGCATCCTCTCTTTCCCATTGGAGATTCACATATGACATATCATTCAAGGGTCTGAGATGTTCTTCAGGAAAAATTTTTAAAAAGCCAGAATCTCCCTAACTTATTTCTCAATGAATCCTCTTTATTAAGGCACACTATGCTCCTATGAACATCAGTTTTGGAAATCTTGTGCTCAAAGCAGCAATAGCAATCAAGACAAATGGCAATCCTTTTTCTTAACCTTATTAGTAAAGGGGATTAGAAGAAGGAGCAGCTAAGTCTATTAGCTTTGCTTTTTGTTATGCTGCCTCCTTTGCCAGACAGTAAACTATCTCCCAATTTTTTAAACCATTGCCTCCTCTAAGGTCAACAATGCCACTGCTAGCAAAACTTGCCACCTCACCAAATCCACACAGCCTTCTCCTGCAACCATCAACATGCAGAGTCTCAGGAGTGCTTTCCAGTTAGAGAATAGGAATGAACGGGTAGAGAGTGCTCCCTTTTTGGCTGCTATTCAGCAAGAGCAATTACTACATTTCACACAACTGACTAGTAAGAAATGGGGGCCATGGCTATCCATTTTTTCAGGAAATTTCTCTCTGTCACAAAGATAAAGTTAACATGAAAAATGCTTTAAAATTCAGAAGTTGTACGTGTGAGTTTTTATACATTTATACTTTTTAGACTTGATTGTTTCAAAATGCATAAATGATAGAATTTTTATCCCTTCTCCTTCCAAATACATGACAAATGATAGAAGGGTAGATTAAAATTAGGAGTCTGAGGTTCTAATTTTGATTCTGTCATTTACTAAACACATGCTGTTAGGCAAATAAAGTAATATAGCCACTTAGAATATGCCAAAGTCCTTTGAGGCACTAAGATCAATCTGTCCTTTAAGATTTAAATAAATTGACTCAATTCCTACCCACATTTGGTGGGAAGCCCCAGATCTTTCCCAATGACTCTAATGATTCTTAGAGGAAATCATTTGATCTTGGGGAATCTACATTTTTCCTGGTTACCTCTGTTTTTGGTTTCCTGCTACTTCCATATCAATATTCTTGATCCCTATTATGTGTCTCACATATGCAGTCACCATGCAACTCTATGCTACATTGGGCCTACTCTCGCACTTCCTCAATGTAGTGCTAACACAACCTTAGTTGTAGTAGCCTTTTATTGAAGGTTTGGGCACAGCAAAATACGGAGCAGAAAAGCATACTTGAAATATCAGGCATTGTTTAGCCATTCTTGCCACTAGAAAGTTCTCACTATTTTATTGCAGCTTGCTTAGCCCTTTCACCTGTTTTATTCTGTCTCTCATTGTTACCAACCTCAAGCATCTCTCCCCTCTTGACAAATTCTATCCATAGAAATTCAGCCATTTATCTTCTTTATGTCCCTTCCCCACACCCCAGACAGGCCATGACCTGGAGATCAAAATTTTATATCCACGAATCTATTAAGATATTTTGTTAAATAAAAACAATTTCTCTTCCCACAGAATTCTGCTGCCCAATTTAAAGTAACGATAGTTTCATTCTCACAACTTTAAAAATGTTTACCTCAATTACCTTCAAAACAGAGATGAGGGGCTGCAAAACGAAAGATAGGTATGCAATAGAATCATGATACAAATACAGATATATGAAGCAATAAGTGTAACAATATTTGAGTTAATATAATTAGTGAGTTGGAATATTAAATTCGACTGTGAAAGCCAATGCCCCCCCCAAAAAAAATGAAAGCATGGTGGAATATCTAATCCTCATTATTTGATAAAAAGAAACATAACATTTTAAGAATGCTGTTAAGTAAACCCTTCCCTACACTAAGTTCTAAAATGAATTTATTATATTAGTATCCTTACAAGGGCCATCACATAATGAATGACATCTTTATATTTCATAGAAAATACAGAAACTTCTTTTTAAAGACACGTTTTTAGTTTTTCTATATGTCTGCTCTAGGCAAATGTAACTTAGTAAAGACATCTTTCAAAGTTTAAGTTAATGATATTAAGGCACAAAAATTGCTGGTGATGAAACTAGCTACAAGGTTAAAATGTAAAATAACTGCTGTGGATGGAAAACAAGTGCCTTAGTCAAGGGTCAACAAAGCACAAACCAAAGGCCAAATTCAGCCCACTGCCTATTTATGTATGGCTCATGAACTATGAATGATTTTTACATTTTAAAATGGTTTTAAAAAATCAAAAGAAGGGTAAGATTTCATGACACATGGAAATCGTATGAAATTAAAATTTTGGTGTCCATAAATAAGAATTTGATTTAATACAGCCATGCTCATTTGTTTACATATTGTCATTGCCTGTTATCATGCTATGATTGCAGAGCTGAGTCCTTGCAACAAAAACTTTGTGATTCACAAAACCTAAAACTTCTACAAAGTGGCCTTTTACAGGAAGAGTTTGCCACCCTGCTTTCTGCTCAGCCATAATTACTAACTGGCTTCAGTAGGCTTTCAGGTATCATTAGTTTTAACCCAGAGAGTTTTAAAGAGCAGTTGAGCAGGAAGTATATGATATGAAAATCTAAGAATCTGACTTGTATCCTTTCCCTGTAGGAGGGCTACCCCATCTCTGCACTAAATGGAGTCACAGGCATACCTATGGATGGGCCAACATTTTCCTCAAGTAGCATCTATGATTGCTCCCAGCAATGCCTGAAAAAGCACTTGGCTGAGACTCTGTTTCACTCTAACAATAGTTAGGAGAAACAGAAATTTCCCACCCTAATATTAAAAAAATTCTATGTGGCAACTTTAACAGCTTTATTGAAATATAATTCACACATGATACAATTCACCCATTTAAAATGTGCAGTTCAATGGTTTTTAGTATATTCACAGATACATAACAACCATCTCCACAGTCAATTTTAGAACATCTTCATCACTTCAAAAAGAAACCCATACCCTTTAGCTATTGCACCCTTATTTCTCATCCCTCCTCCAGGTTTGGGCAACCACTAGTCTACTTTCTGTCTCTAGAAATTTCCAGGTTCTGGACATTTCATATAAATGAAATGATATATGTGATTTTTTGTAACTGACTTCATTCATTTATGAAAATATTTTCTAAGTTTACCAATGTCATATTATGTATCAGTACTTCATTCCTTTTATGGTGAATAAGATTTTATTATATGAATATACAATATTTTGCTTACCCTTTCATCAGTTGATGAACATCTGAATCGCTTTCACTTTCTGGCTATAATGAATAATACTTTGTGAACATTGGTGTGCGGAGTTTTGTGTGGACATATGTTCTCATTTCTCTTGGGTAGATACCTAGAAGAGAAATTACTGGGTCTTAAGATAACTCTATGATTAATCACTTGGGGAACTGCCAGATTGTTTTCCAAAGTGGCTACTTCATTTTATACCCCAACAGCAACATGAGTATTCTGATTTCTCCACATCCTCCACCAACACTTGCTGCTATCTATCTATTTATTTATTTATTTTTGTTAGCCATCCCAGTGAGTGTGAAATGGTATCTCATTGTGGCTTTTGATTTGTATTTTTCTGATGACTAAAGTTGTCAAGCATCCTTTAATGGACTTATTGGCCATTTATATGTCTTCTTTGGAGAATGTTTATTGAGATACTTTGCCCATTTTTTGATGGGGTTTCTTTATATTATTGAATTCTAAGTGTTTTTAATATATTCTGGATACAAGTGTCTTATCAAATATATGATTTATAAATATTTTCTCCCACTTCATAGGTTGTCTTTCACTTTTTTTGATGGTATCTTTGAAGCACAAAAATTTTTAACTTTGATGAGCTTTAACTTATTTATTTTCTCTTTGTTGCTCATGCTTTCGATGTCATATCTAAAAAATCCTTTGCCAAATCCAAGGTCATAAAGATTTATTCTCATGTTGTCATCTAAGAGTTTTATCATTTTTTCTCTTATATGTAGGTCTTGGATCAATTAAAAAATAATTTTTGTGTATGCTGTGAGGTAAATGTCCAACTTTATTCTTTTGGACATAGCTATCCAGTTGTCTGAGTACCATTGTTGAAAAGAAGTTTTTTTTCTTCACTGAATGGTCTTGGCACTCTTGTTGAAAATAAGTTGATTATAGATGTGTAAGTTTATTTCCAGATTCTCAATTCCTTTCCATTGACCTATGCCTCTATTCTTGTGCAAGTATCACACTATCTTGTTCTTCTGCGAGATTTTTTTTTTTTTTTGGTTATTCTGAGTTCCTTGCTTCCATATGAATTTTAGAATAAACTTGTCAATTTCTATAAAGGAGTCAGTTCTGTTGAATCTAGCACAGGAACTACCAGAGAGTATTTTTATTTTCATGGCAATATAGTTATTACATAAGTTAAATCAGAATCTGTTCTCTTTGTAACAATTGGGAAAATTGGTTACATTACCAAGGCATTGACTGGAATATCATATTTGAGAATATGCATAGTATTAAATATGATTAGACAGTTTTAAAAACAGAGGTTGACTTTAGGGAACCAATAAAGCAATAAAGCTCCTTAGAGAAACTGACTTGGTACCTACCTGGCTTTAAAGATTCTTTTTTTTTTTTTTTTTTTCCCCTTTTTGTCTTTTTTTACTGACCAGTGACGGGATCGCAATCCTTGGTGTCGTGCCCGTACCGGGGACTGGCAACGGGATCACAACCCTCAGTGTTGCGCCCGCACCACGCTCAGCCAGTGAGCGGGAACCGGTCTCCACATGGGATCCGAACCCTCAGCGGGAGCGCCACCGCACTCCCAAGAGGCGCACTCTCCAGTGCGCCACCGGGCCAACCCTTTAAAGATTCTTGACCTTATAGGGTGAATAATGAAAGTAACATTCTGGCAGGCCCAGAATCTCAAAATATGTTGGGAACCTCAAGAAAAGAGATATTCACCCAAATCTAGAGGCATTGAAGGCAAATTCAGATGGGTGGTTCTTGGCTTGGCTTTCTAGCCTTGAGGCTTTTATAAGTCTAATCTGAGATTCCTTATCAAGAGTTCCAGCAATACTTAAAAAGAGCCTACATGGTCAATCACCAATTCTTGCTCTACTTATGTAAATAATCAGGCCAAAATTAAAGAAACTAGACCTATTCTACAAACAAATCAGTCTTACTGTAATTATCATTGGTAGAAATGAGGGTGACTGTAGACAGAGAAAAATTATATTTCAAGAGGAAACTATAGGGCACCCATTATTAGATTCTAGTCTTGTTTATTATCTTTGAGATTTTGTTTTCTACTTATAAACTGGATTGTATCTTCATTGCTTTTAGTTTCCTCCAATATCTGGCAGGTCTGCCAGCAACAAGTTTTCTCAGTTTTTGTTTATCTGGAAAAAATCTTTACTTCTGATTAATTTTTGAAAGATAGCTTTGCTGAACATAGGATTCTTGATTGACAGCTTTGTTCTTTGAGCACTTTGCCTTCTGGCTGCCATTGTTTTTGCTGAGAAGTCAGCTGTTAACTTTATTGAGATTCCCTTGTAAGTACTAAGTCATTTTGCTCTTGCTCCTTTCAAAAGTTTCTCCTTGTCTTTGACTTTCAGAATTTTTACTTTGACATGTTTGTTTGTGGATCTCTGTGTGCATCTTGCTTGAAGTTTCTTGAGTTTTTTGGGTAAGTAGGCTATTGTTTTCCAATAAGTTTGTTGTCAGTCATTGTTTCTTCAAATACATTTTCTGCTCTTTTCACTTCTTTCTTTTTGGTACTTGCATTATGTGTAATTTGGTTCACTTAGTCATGAACACATTTCTCTCATTTTTTTCATCCTTTTTTCTCTTTATTTTTTTGACTTTTATAATATATTGCTATATCTTCAAGCTTTCTCATTCTTTCTTATGACAATTCAAATCTCTAGTTGATGTCCTTTAGTAAATTTTTAAATTTCAGTTACTGTTTTCAACTATATAACTTTCATTTGGCTCTCTTTTTATATTTCTATCTTTTTATTGATAATCTTTTTTTTTTGATGCAACATTATCACCAACATTCCATTACTTTCTTAATCATGGTTTCCCTTAGTCTTGTGACCATGTTTATAAGGGCTACTTTAAGCACTTTTTTCTGATACATCTGACAACTGGTCTGTCTCACAGGCAATGTCTATTGCCTGCTATTTTTTCCAGTGTATAGATGATATTTTCTTGTTTCTTTGTATGCCTCATAACTTTTTGTTGTAAACTGGACACTTTAGATAATATATTGTAGCAACACTGGGCAATGTGCTCCCCTACTCCTGTAGGAGCTTGTTACTGTTTTTTGTGTGTTTGTTTACTGACCAACTGTTATTTTAGCGAAGTCTATTTCTCCTTCCCATCCCCTGCCCCTTGAAGTATACAGCCTGTGATATTGCTGCTAAGAGAAGCACAGCTTGGAGTATAGTCACAGACACCCTGGAATGATAGTTGTTTTTGTAGGGTTCTCTTCCTCTTTTTCCAGGACCACATCAAGCTGTTAAACTTCAACAATTGTCACCTGATTGCTCTATTGATTTCAACAATGCTCGGGGACATAAATTGTTCTAAAAACTAATCCAAAGAAATTCTGACCCCTTTGAAGAAATAGCTTCTGAGGTCAGTCTTTGATTTTTGTTCTGATCCCAAGAGGGCTTCTCCCAGCTGTCTTATTTTTGGTTCTCTCTTGCAAACTAAGTTGCCCTACAGTTAAGCTTGAATCTTGAATCTCTTCCCAATAGCCTTTAACCACACTCATTAGGTGAGCAGACATTGGGGTAGGCAGAAGACCAGGGTACTCTCAGCTTGCCTCTCCTGGAATGAAACCACAACCCTATGAGCTGGAGCAAGAGTTATCAGGGTTCCACTATTTTCAGAATGCCATACTCAAGGTACAGCCTCTGTTCTGTGAGTTGGGCTAGGTGAAAGCAACTGCATTTTGGGGGAGATTTAGCCTTAGCAGCATGTGTCTGGCATCAGGATGAGATACACTGACACTCTTCTTCTCCCTGGAAGAAAGCCTTCTAATTAGGGCCTGGTGGGAGAAGCAGCTCTATGTTCTTGGCTGTAGCAGTCTATAGTGAAGTCTCTGCCTTGTTGAGTCGGGAAGTTGGAGGGAGGAAGGTAGCTATCTTGGTTCAAATAGACGTTTTCTCATTTTTTTCACCCTTAAGACTATTTCCAAAAGCTTTAAATTGTTGAGGGTTTTTTTTTTTTTTTGTAGTTTTTACCAATTTGACTGAATTCAATCTCTTCTATGTGATACTGGTTAGAACTGTTTTCTGACTAATAGCTCCTCTTTATAAAAAGAATCATCTAATATTTCTGGCCCTCAGCTTCCATAACTATAAAATGAAAAAGTTGGTGTAAATTAAAGTTTTAGTCACTCCAAATTCCTAGAGAATTTTATTTGAATACTGCAACAAAATACATAAGGTTAAATAACTTAGCTTACATAACAAAGGAAAACATAGCAAAAATAGCTTTTGATTTCTATCAAACAATGTAAAAAATAGAAAAACTAGCTGTTAATAGGTAGTCCAGATTTTGAATAACAGAAGACAGAAGAATCTTCCAACCAAGCTCTTTTATCATGGGAGGGGTATCCAGACACATATATCCCCGTAATCAATTGCTGAAGAAAGAAAACATATGCTCCATAGGGAATTTTCTGGTAATTTTATTTTATTTTTTATTAAGAAAATACTTCTATTTTTAACTTTTTAAAAGGTATTGAGTAATTTCCTAGGTTTTAACAATCAGCAGCAATGTTTTTGTTAAACCAAATATAAGTTAATTTTATCTTCTTTGACAGTTTATGAGTTTAAAAATACCCTGTTGTGATTGCTATCAAAACCATGTATACCATGTTTAGCAAAAGAGGTTAATGAGGAAAAAACTTACCTTACTGATTAAAATATATGCCTCAGACTGGGTATTAGCATTCCTTAAAGTAATTTATTCTATAAAATTGAATGTGAATATGGAACTTTAAGGAAAAATGTAAAGTTTAAATATTATTCTGTTTGGAATATAAAGACATTACTTGTCCACAATTGACATTGTGCTCCACAGTGGAACCCTAGAAAGATAATTTTACTTACCAATTCTATAATGCTAAAGTGGTAGAGTTCATTCTTATAATTTCCAGAGCTATGGATGGAAAAGTACCCTATATTTTGTTTTGTGTTTTGAAATAAGAATAAAATTCCTCTTGATAGGAAGAGATTTGCTATTGGGTTGGAACCTACTTTTAGATGTATGTAAACATTTTTTTAAGTTTAGATTTTCAAAATACTAAATAATTTGTAAAGTCTGTCCCAAGGAGGACTTCCAGTTTCAGCTCCAACATGTAGAGCTTGGAAGTCATCACTCCTGTTGCTAAAATAAAGGAAAGCTAGATATTTTCTTGTGAACATCATAGAATGAAGTCACAGGGCAAACCATGACCCCAAGCTTTGGAGAGACAAATGAATTCAGAGCATCAGAGCCAAGATCCATTTACGTAGAATGGAAGCCACTGGAGCCATAAACTAATATGATCACTAAATGGTAATTTTGATGAACTGCTGAAAGCTGAGTGAGTGAGAAATTTCTGGGGCAATACTCTCACACATTTTTGAAGTTTTACCTTTAGGAACCCCACCATGTTCTCATGATAAACAAATGAGAAAGAATACCTCTTGGCTCTAGGAATGGGAGGGAAAGTTTATTCCTTGTGAGGTATATCCAGACTTTTTCCATTACAAAGTCATTTTCAGGGGAAATGACTTTAGCAGAATGTTATCTCAGAGCCAAGCCACCTCCATTCTTCCCATTTTATCTAATCAGGAGGAAAAAGAGCTATAGAAAAAAATGCTTGCGAAGGTCACAGAAAGAGACACAGGCCCACTAAAAGACTGAGATTTAATTGGAAAACTATAAAATGTTCTCTCTCTCCCCTCCCTTTCCAAAATCTCTCCAGCAGGCTCTAGTGTGATAGTGGATTATAGATGAAAGAGCTACAAGACACAGACTCTTTCTGAAGAGGAGTAATTAGAGAAATCCAACATTAAGAGGTAAGATAAAAATAAGAACCCACTAAAGGAATTTGAAGCCTCTGGAACCTATAGTTACACCAAATATTTAAGAAAGGCTAACTCCTAGCTGGACTAACATAAACCCTCACACTAAATGCCTATTTACTTCTATTTACTAAATGGAGTTACTTCACACTAAATGCCTTTTTACTTCAGTTCCTATTACCTAACACAGCATATCTGGCTTTCAACAAAAAATTACAAGGCACACCAAAAGACAAAAATAATAATAATAATAATACAGTCTGGAAAGACAAAGGAAGCATCAGAACAAGACATAGATATGACACAAATGTTGGAAATATCAGACAAAAAATTTAAATAACAATGATTAATAAGTTAAGGCCTCTAATAAAAAAATAGACAAAATACAAGAACAAAAGGGTAATGTGAGCAGAGAGATAGAAAATTCTAACAACAATAATAACAAAATGAAAAGAAAATAGTGGAAATCAAAAACACTGTAGAAATGAAGAATACCTTTAATGGGCTCATCAGCAGACTAAATGTAGTTGAGGAAAAAATCAGCAAGTTATTTTTTTAATTATACATATATGTGGGGTACAACATTGATTTTCAATAGTTGTGTAGAATGTCTGGTGGTTAGATCAGTATAGTTAAATTATTCATCATTACAAACTGATACTGCAGAAATACAAAGAATCAGAGATTACTATGAACAACTATACACCAACAAATTTGAAAATCTAGAGGAAATGGATAAATTTCTAGACACATACAAACTACCAAGATTGAACCAAGAAGACATAGAAAAACTGAGCAGACCAATAACAAGCAACGAGATTGAAGCAGCAATCAGAAATCTTCCAATAAACAAAAGCTCAGGACCAGAGGGCTTCACTGCTGAATTCTACCAAACTTTGAAAGAGAAATTAATACCAGTTCTTTCCAAACTATCCCCCAAAATTGGAACAGAAACCTTTCTCCCAAACTCATTCTATGAAGCCCTGATACCAAAACCAGGCAAAGATACAACAAAAAAAGAAAACTACAGGCTGATATCCTTAATGAATTCAGATGCTAAAATCATCAACACAGTACTAGCAAACAGAATGTAGGAACATATCAAAAAGATTATACATCACGATCAAGTGGGATTCCTCCCAGGAATGCAAAGATGGTTCAACATACACAAGTCAATAAATGTGATACATCACATCAACAAAGTCAAGAACAAAAACCATATAACCATCTCAATAGATGCAGGAAAAGCATTTAACAAAATTCAACAGTAAATTTGAATACATGTCATACATTGAAAACTTCCCAAACTGGAAAGCAATGAGAAAAAAAATTTAAATGGAACAGGATATCCAAGAACTATGGGATAATTAAAAAAGGCTTAACGTACAAGTAACTAGAATACCAGAAGGAGAAGAAAATGACAATGGAGCAGAATAAATATTTGAAGTAATAATGGCTGGTAACTTTCCAATATAAATGACAGACCCCAAAGCACAAACCCAGGAAGCTCAGAGAACATCAAGCAGGAGAAATGCCAAAATTACTGTAGGTAAACATATACTATTTAAAGTGCAAAAAACAAAGATGAAAAAAATATTGAAAAACGGCAGAGGAAAAAACAACTTACCTGTAGAGAAACAAGGATAAGAATTACAGTGATCTTCTCAAAAACCATGCTAGCAAGAAGAGTGAAATATTTAAAGTTTTCAAGGATAAAAACCCACCAACCTAGAATTTTATATCCAGAAAAATTATCCTTCATAATTAAAGGAGAAATAAAAACTTTCTCAAACAAACAAAAACTATGGGAATAGTCCTGCTCTGCAAGAAATGTTAAAAGATTTTCTTCACACAGGAAGAAAATGATATAGGTCATTGACTTGGGTACTTGTCTCTACACAAAGAAAGAAAGAAAAAGAATAGATGAAGGCAATATAATTTTTTTTTATTTTAGTTTATCTAAAAGTTAACTGTTTAAAGTAATAATAGTAATGATGTATTAGGTGATTATAGCATATGGATAAATGAAATGAATTAAAGCAATGCCACAAGGAACAGGAGAATTGGCAATACTCTAATGTAAGGTACTTGCACTACCTGTGAAGCATAGTAGTGCTATTTGAAGGTTGACTTAGATTAGTTAAAAATGTATATTGTAAACACTAAAGAAACCACTAAAATAATTTTTTAAAGAAATACAATTTTGATGTTAAGAAAAGTGTCCTAGTCCATTTCTGCTGCTTTAACAAAGTACCTTAAACTGGGTAATTTATAATCTATAGAAATTTATTGCTCAGTGTTCTGGAATCTGGGAAGTCCCAGATCAAGGTACTGGCAGATCCAGTGTCTTGTGAGGGCCCATTCCTCATAGATG
Source organism: Galeopterus variegatus (assembly GCF_000696425.1). NCBI lineage: Eukaryota > Metazoa > Chordata > Mammalia > Dermoptera > Cynocephalidae > Galeopterus > Galeopterus variegatus. The sequence goes on from NW_007735930.1 coordinate 22,253, forward strand.
GCACCTTCCATGTGTCCTCACATGGTAGAATGGCAAAAGGGCTCCCTCAAGTTTTTATTATAAGGGCACTAATCCCATTAATGAGGGCAGAACCCTCGTGATCTAATCACCTCCCAAAGCCCTACCTCTTAATACTATTGTATTGAAGATTAGGTTTCAACATATGAATTTGGGGGTGGGGGGCACAAACATTCAGACCATAGCAAGAGGAGAGAAAATGGAAGTATATAAAATACTCAACTAACCAGAGAAAAAAATAAAAAGAAATTTCTAGAAACAAGTAGAAAACAGTGGATCTTGGTCCAAGAATATTAATAATCACTTTAAATGTGAATGTTTTAAATATACCTGTTAAAAGACAGAGATTGTCAGAGTAGCTCAAAACACAATACACAGCTTTATTTTCTCTACAAGAAAGCCACTTTAATTATAAAGACTCTGATAAGTTAAAAGTAAAGGAATGAAAATAGATACACCATGCTAACACTAAAAAAAAATAGCTGGAATAGCTATACTAATTTCAGACAAAACAGACTTCAGAACAGGAAAATTTATCAGGAATAAAGAGGGACAATAAAAACTGATTTTCTCTAAGAAACCATAATGATTGTTAATGTGTATGAGCCTAACAACAGAACATCAAACCACATGAGGCAAGAACAGAACTGTAAAGAGAAATAGACAAGCCTGCGATTATAGCTGAATTCATAATCCCTCTTTGGTAATTGATAGATCAAGCAGGAAGAAAATCAGTAAAGATATAGTTTACCTGAAAAGCACTATCAATAAACTAGATGTATTCCACATTTATAAAATACTCCATCCAATAACAGAATACACATTCTTCTCAAATTTACATGGAACATTTACCAAGATAAACTACATTTTGGGCCATAAAATATACCTGAACAAATTTTAGAAAAAGGAAAATCATAAAAATCATGCTATCAGACTACAATGGAATTTAACTAGAAATCAATAACGGAAAGATCAAAGAATCCCCAGGTACTTGGAAGTTAAACAACACAGGTCTGCACTACACAGGATCCAAAAAAAAAAAAAAAAAACAGAAAAAAAGTTTAAAAAAATAAAAATATTTTAAATTAAATTAAAATGAATGTACAACTTATTAAATTTTAAGGAGGCAGCAAAGTTACTATTTAGAGGGAAGTTCATAGCATTAAATGCATATATTAGAAAAAATAACTAAAATTAGCAGCTTAAGCCTAAAGCCAGGAGAAAAAAATAAGTAATAATGTCACCTTTTTTCTAAGTGAATCATTGTATAATATATGCATGTATTGAAACAACATACTATACCCCACAAATATGTACAAGTAAATGTTAAAACATTTTGAATAAAAATGATTAATAAAAAATAAAATATAGAGCAGAAATAAATGAATTTGAAAATAAGAAAGCAATAGTGAAAATAAATAAAGCCAGAAGCTAGTTTTTTGGAAAGATTAATAAAATTAGTAAACCTTTACCAGGCTAACCAAGAAAATAAGAAAGAAGACATAAATTACCCAATATCAGAAATGAAAAAGGGTTCATACAACTGATCCCATGAACATTAAAAGGATAACAAAGGAAAATTATAAATATGATCTACATTCACAAATTTGAAAATATAGATGAAATGAACAAATTCCTCAAAAAACAAAAACTATAACTTACATAAGAAAAAATAATCAGAATAGCTTATTATTTACTAAATAAATTAAATCAATAATTAATAACCTTTCAAAAATTTAATCACCAGTCTCAAATGCTTCATTGGTGACTTTCATCATTTAATGAAGAAATGATATAAATTCTCCACAATATATTCCAGAAAATACTAGTAGAGGGAACATTTCCTAACTCATTTTATGAGGTCACCATTATTCTAATATCAAATTCAGACTAAGATATTACAAGGAAGACTACAGACCAATATTTCTCATAAACACAGATGCAAAAATCCTCAACAAAATATTAGAAAATTCAATTCAACAGTGTATAAAAAGAATTATACACCATGACCAAATGGGTTTTATTCGAGGTATGCAAGCCATAATAATGACTCTAACTTCATGTTTGATGTTCGACTGCTGACAGCTTTAAGACACACTCCTTCCCCTTTTTCCTACCCCGCACATGGGTAAGCTGATAAGAAAGACCGGGTGCTCTCTCCTTTGCTGCCAGCAGGAGGTTCAAACCATGCATGCCCTATTTTCCTGGTTTTCTCTCAAGCCATTTTTGGACCTCCTTAGCAGCCAACATGCTCTCCCTAGAAAGCTTCACTGTGTGATTAATAAACCTTTTCATAGCCTGGTGTGTGTATGGGGTGTCATCAGTCTCAACATCTGAACCAATTTTGTTTGGTGGTACATTCTTATCTGCAGGACCACCACAAAATGCAAACCTGCCTCAACATTAAAAAAAACCAATGTGTTCTACCATATTAACAGACTAAAGAAGAAAAATTATATCATCATATCAATTGACACAGAAAAAGTATTTGAGAAAAATCTAACAACCATTTATGATTAAAAACTCTCAGCAAACTAGGAAAAGAGGGGAACTTTCTCAGTTTGATAAGGAACATCTAACACACACACACACACACACACACACACACACACACACACACACAAACACACACACACACACACACAGCCCTAAATCTAACATCATACTTCATGGTGAGAAACTGGACATTTTCCCCCTAAGTATGAAAATAAGGCAAAAATTTCCTTTCTCACCACTCCTATTTGGCATTATACCGCAAGTCCTAGCTAGTGCAATATGACAAGAAAAGGAAATAAAAGGTGTATCAGTTGGGAAGGAAGAGACATAAATGTATTCATAGGTGATATGATTATGTATACTGAAAATTCCAAAGGATGAACAACAACAAAAAACTACCTGAACTTAATAAGCAAGTATAGCAAGTCATAAAATACAAGGTTAATATACAAAAGTCAGTTGCTTTCCTACATAGCAATAATAAATAATTACAATTTAAAAATTTTAAAAATATGACTTACAATTGCAACCAATTAAATACTGAGATATAAATCCAACAAAGTATGTACAGTTCCTATACAGTCCTATATGCAAAACAATGCTAAAATTTTTAAAAATCTAAGTGAACGAGAAGATATTCTGTATGTATGAATTAGAAGAGTCAATATTGTTATGATATCAGTTGTCTCCAACTTTATCTATAGATTCAATGCAATCCCAATCAAAATCCCAGCAAGCTATTTTATGGATATTGAGAAACTGATTTTACAGTTTATATAAAAGGTCAAAGATCTGGAATAGCCAACACACAATTGAAGAAGAAAAACAAAGTTAAAGGACTCACTACCCAATTTTAAGACTTACTATAAGGTTACAGTAAGCAAAACAGAATTGTATTGGCAAAAATTAGACACATACAGACTTATGGTTCACCTTAGGACTTTCTGACTTTACGATGCTGTGAAAGCAATAATCATTCAATAAAAGCTGTACTGTGAGTACTCATACAACCACCATTCTGTTTTTAACCTTCAGTACATATTTAATAAATTACAGGAGATATTCAACACTTTATTATAAAATAGGCTTTGTGTTAGATGATTTTGCCCAACTGTAGGCTAATGTAAGTATTCTAAGCACATAGGCTAGGCTAAGCTATGATGTTAAGTAGGTTGGGTGTATTAAATGCACTTTTGACATAATGGTATTTTCAACTTACTATGGGTTTATCAGGATGTAACTCCACCACATGTTGAGGAGACCTGAGGATCAATGGAACAGAATAGAGAGCCCAGAAATAGAGCAACACAGATATAGTCAACTGATCTTTGACAAAGAAACAAAGGTAATTTAATGGAGAAATGATAGTCTTTTTAACAAGCAGTGCTGGACCAAATAGGCACATATAAGCAAACAGATGAACCTAGACACAAAACTTGCACCTTTCACAAAAAAAAATAATGCAGAATGGATCGTAGTGCTAAATGTAAAAAGCAAAACTACACAATTTCTTGAAGAAATCTTAAGAGAAAATCTACATGACGTTGAGATTGGTGATAAATTTTTATTTTTATTTATTTATTGAAACATAATTGATTATACATATTTGCTGGGGACAGAGTTGACTATCAACACTTGTGTACAATATGCATTGATCAAATCAAGATAATTAGTGCATTCATCATTACAAAACATAATCATTCTTTGCATTCATTAACCAATTTCTCACTAACCCCCCCTCCACCTGCCCCTTTCCTACCTCTGGTAAACACAGTTCCCACAGTTATGTTCTCTCTTTGTAAGTTCATCATATTGTGATTGTTGTTTCTTTCTTTCAACAGAAATATCACAGTCCATGAAAGAAAATACTGAAGTTAGACTTTATTAAAACTAAAATCTTCTACTTTGTGAAAGACACTGTTAATGGAATGAAAAGACAAATCACAGACTATAAGAAAACATTCACATGACATCTATCTGATAAAGGATTTGTGTTGAAAATAAACAAAGAAATCCCTAAAACTCAACAACAAGAAATCAAAAAACCCAGTAAAAAAAAATGGGCAAATGATCTAAACAGACACTTCACCAAAGAAGATACGCCAATAGCAAATAAGCATATGAGAAGATGTTCAACATAATTTATCATTAAGGAATTGCAAATTAAAACAATGAGATACCATTACACACCTATTAGAATGATAAATCTAAAAATCGACAATACCAACTGCTGGTAAGGATTCAGAGCAACAGAAACTATCCTTCATTGTTGGCGAGAATGCAAAATGGTATAGCCACTTTGAAAGAAAGTTTGGCATTTTCTTCTAAAACTATGCATAATCTTACCAAATGATCCAGCAATCACACTCCTAGGTATTTCCGGAATTGATTTGAAAACTTATATTAAAAAAAAAACCCTGCACACCAATGCTTATAGTAGCTTTATTTATAATCACCAAAACTATAAGTGGCAAAGAAGTCCTTCAGTAGGTGAATGGACAGCAAACTCTGATATACCCATAATAGGGAAAATTTTTCAGCAAGAAAAGTTAATGAGCTATTAAGTTATGAAAAAAAACATGGATGAATCTTAGATGCATATTGCTAAGTGAAAGAAGCCAGTCTTAAAAAGCTACGTATAATATAATTGCAATTTATGGCATTCTAGAAAAGGCAAAACTATAGAGATGGTAAACAAATCACTCATTGCTAGGAGTCTGAAGATGGAAGTTGATTAGGTGAAGTATAAGAGATATTTTAGGGCAGTGAAACTACTTTGTATGATACTATAATGGTGAATACGAAACATTAAGCATTTGTCAAAACCAATGGAACTTTACAGCACAAAGAGAAATCCTTAATGTATGCATTCCAGGATGGAATGCAGAATGTAGTAAAAGAATCTAAATGTATTATAAATGTATTTAAAAACCTCACTTAAGGGGGTGGGAGGAATAAGTTGCTGACCTAAGTAACTTTGGAAATGAGTGGCATCTGTAAGACTAAAGGCAAAAGAAACTGTACATAAACACTGAACTCTAGTTCATAAGGAGGTTTCCCACCAGGACATGAGTTATCAATTATGATACTGCAATACATATATACTGGCACCAAACAATTAAGTAAATCGATGGTGGATTGTAGGAGTCACATTTCTTACTATTTGAGTGGGAGTTTACAGATAAGTGAGGGAGAAGTCTAAAATGATCCAAGTGGTAATGGATTAATTAGAGTTGGTGACATCATTATGATGATGGAGACATCAGTAATTTAATATAGCTACAGATGGATACAGATACAAATATTTATAGATATGTGTATTATCTATGATATAATTAGTATATACACATATATTTCCTTGCTCTGTCAGCTAAGAGAGCCTATAACTCCCCAGCAGCAATGAGCATACACAGATTTTGGCTTCCAAGGCTATTCCCTAATAAAAGGAACAAGATTTCTGGGAGAAATGGTTGATTCTAGGATTGGGGCAGAAAATAAATAAGATGATACTAGAGCACCTTTTAGTGCCTGAAAGTAAGGAAGTTTTAAAAGTAAAAGGAAGGAAGGAACAAATGAATGAAGGAAGAAAGAAAGAGAGAGAAAAGAATACAAGAAAACCACATTGATAGAGGAACAGGGGAATATGTCAGAGGTATGCAAAAGCCAACTGAAAGAGCTCTCAATGGGTAAAATTGAAAGATTTTTGAGCAACAAAAGTCAAGTAGTATTGAATTCTACTTCAACATACAAAATAAAAATTCATAAATTCATACTGATATAAATGATTGAATAAATAAATAAATGAGGGAGAAGAGACAAATCCCCAATGCAGAAGAATTCCAAACAATTTACATAAATACTCCACCCTTAAGGACATAGAGCATAAGTCCCTACTCCTTTAGTGTGGGCTGTGCATATTAACTTTCTTACAAAGAGTATAGTATGAAATGGAAGAGAAAAAGGGTAAATTTACAGTGGAGAAACCTGAGAAACACTATGTTAAGCCAGGTGATCAAGTTAACATCAACAGTGGTAAATCACATTGATAGTATGTACCCTTGATATAACATGATGATCATGGTACTTTAACTCCATGGTCTTCCTACCCAAAATACTTAACCGCAGTCCAATCATTAAAAAAAATTCAGACAAATTCCAACTGATGGGCATTTTACAAATTATCTGACCACTACTCCTCAAAACTGTCAAGGTCATCAAAAACAAGGAAAGTCTGAGGCATTGTCACAGACCAGAGGAGCTTAAGGATACATGACAACTAAATGTAATGTGGTATTGTGGATAGGATCCTAGAACAGAAAAAGGACATTAGATGAAAACTAAGGGAATCTAAATAAAGGTTGCATTTTAGTTAATAAAAATGTTCAATATCAGTTCATTAATTGTAACAAATGTACCATTATAATATAAGGTATAAGTAATATGGGGAATTTGAGTGTGGGGTATACAGCAACTCTCTGTACTATCTTTGCCATAATTCTGTAAATCTAAAACAATTCTAAAATAAAGTTTATTAAAAAATATCTGTCATGAGAACATATATGTATCAAAACATTACACTGTACAATAAATATGTACAATAATTATGTGTCAATTTAAAAAAAAATTAAAAACTATCTTCAGGAGCTAAGAACCTCTAAGGATTTAGGAAGAGTCAGATTTAGAAACTCAGAATGACAACAATCAAGTCACTAAATGCACCTGCCAATAGTGGTTAGTAAATTGTAGAAATATTGACATTATCTGGCAGCTGCCAACCAGAAGATACCATATCCCATGAGTAAAAATAAAGAGTCCTTATACCCTAACAAATAAAACTAGATTATCTTCATTAAATGAGTTGGTAATTCACTTTATATTAGGAGCCATAGATATTGTCATGTGGAAAGTGATTTTTAGCTCTCATTTCTTTATCTGAAACCTCAGTAAACAGTTCAAGGCTTCCTGGAATAGGAAACGAGAGCAGACATTTATTTATATAAATGATTCATGTAACTATTGTCTTGTTTTATGTAGGGTTCTTTGGGGACTTTTGTCAGGTGTGTGTGGCTGAGAGGCTAATGAATCTCTCTTTGCCTTATCTGTGTACTTTGCTATAGGAAGAGGATGTGGTATAAGAGATAAAAGTTCAAGGCCAAAAAAAGATTTGAGGAAATTCTTACAGTTACACCTCAATTTGTCTGCCATTTCTTCTTCTAAAAAAAATTCTAGGAGAGACGGGAGCCACAGGACCTCCAGCCCAGGTCAGTCCTTGCCACTTAGAGAGGCCTGAGAGTTGCTGGGCCCACATGATCTGAGTCAGCCGTGCCAGAACAGGAAGGCTTGGTGGGTCCTCCAGCCCATGCTAGTTCCTGCTGCTGAGAATTGGCAGTCCCTTCAGAACCCAGGCCAGACATCAGGGTGGAATGGGTGGGCCATGATAACCCCTGCCACAATGACTAAACACCAAAGGAAAGATACCAGAAATATGAAAAATCAAGGAAGTACATTGCCACCAAAGGAAAATAATACCGCTCACGCTCTAGATCCTGTACAACAAGAAGTCCTTGAAATGACTGACAAGGAATTTAGTGCAACAATTCTAAGGAAACTAAATGAGATACAAGAAAACTCAGTTAGAAAACACATCGAAATGACAAAAAAAATACAGGATCTGAAAGAAGAAATGTACAAAGAAATCAATGCCCTGACAAAGAATGTAGCAGAGCTTTGGTGGCTAAAGGATTCATTCAACAAAATTAAAAACACAACAGAAAGTCTAACCAGCAAGCTAAAACAAGCACAAGAGAGAATTTCTGACCCTGAAGACAGGCTGTTTGAATTAACACAGGGAGATCAAAGAAAAGAAAAAAAAAATTTTAAAATTGAAGAAAATCTAAGAAAGATAACACACAACCTTAAGCACTCAAATATCTGAATCATTGGTATTCCAGAAGGGGAGGAGAAGGGAAATGGCATTGAAAACATATTCAATGAAATAATAGCAGAAAACTTTCCAGGTATAGGGAAAGTCACAGATCTTCAGATTCAGGAAGCCCAAAGAACCCCAAACATATTCAACCCCAAAGGTCCTCTCCAAGACATGTTATAGTCAAACTGGCAAAACTCAAAGACAAAGAGAAAATTTTAAAAGCTGCAAGAGAGAAGCAGCAAGTCACCTATAAGGGAGCCCCAATAAGACTAACATCAGACTTTTCATCAGAAACCCTAAAAGCCAGAAAAGAATAGGGTGATAAATGCAAAATACAAAAGGACAAAAATTGCCAGCCAAGAATATTTTACCCATCAAGGCTATCCTTCCAAAATGAAGGACAAAAAGGATATTTCTCAGACACACTACCACACAACTAGCCTTACAAGAAATTCTCAAGGGAGTACTGGGTTTGATACCTGAGAAACAACCATCACTGCCATGAATACTCAAAAAAGAACAAAACCTACCAGTAAAACATAAATGCTAGCAATAAAGAGAAAAAATAGTTTATCTAAGACTACAAGAAACCAACAAACAAAGAAGACAGTCAGAAAATCAGAAAGAAAGGAACAAAAGATACTTAAGACATCTAAACAAAAATCAGTAAAATGCTAGGAGTAAGTCAACACTTTTCAATGATAACCCTAAGTGTAAAGGGATTAAACTTCCCACTCAAAAGACACAGACTGACTGAATGGATTAAAAAGATGGACCCAACAATATGATGCCTTCAAGAGACTCACCTTAGCTCTAAAGACACACACAGACTAAGGGTGAAAGGATGGAAAAAGATATACCATGCAAATAGAAAAGAAAAATGAGCTGGAATACCTACTTTCATATCAGATAAAATAGACTTTGAACAAAAACCATAAAAAGAGATAAAGAAGGCCACTACATAATGATAAAAGGATCTATCCATCAAGAAGACCTAATCATAAATATATACACACCCAACATCAGAGCAGCCAGATTTATAAAACAAACACTATTTGATCTAAAGAATGAGATAGACACTAACAACATAATAGTGGGGGACATGAACACCCCACTTCAACATTGGCCAGATCATCTAGGCAAAAAATCGTTAGAGAAACACAAGATCTAAACAGCACTTTTGACCAATTGGACTTGGCAGATATCTACAGAACATTCCATCCAACAACCCCAGAGTATTCATTCTTCTCATCAGCACATGGAACATTTTTCAGGATAGACCAGATGTTAGGCCACAAAGCAAGTCTCAACAATTCAAAAAAATCGGAATTATTCCATGTATTTCTTAGGATCACAATGGATTAAAATTAGAAATCCATAACAAAAGAAAAACTGGAAAATATACAAACACATGGAAATTAAACAGCATTCTACGTAAGGACATATGGGTCCCAGAAGAAATTAAACAGGAAATCAAAAAATTTATTGAAACTAATGAAAATAAAGACACATCATACCAACACCTGTGGGATACTGAAAAATAAGTACTAAGCGAGAAATCTATCACATTAAATGCTTACCTCAGAAGAATGGAAAGATGGCAAAAAACAACCTAACATTTCACCTTACAGAACAACCCAAACACAAAGTTAATAGACAGAAAGAAATAATTAAGATGAGAGCAGAACTAAAGGAAATAGTAACCTGAAAAATGATACTAAAGATAATGAAACAAAAAGCTGGTTTTCGGAAAAGATAAATAAAATTGACAAACCTTTGGCAAGGCTAACTAAGAAGACAGAAGACCCAAATAACAAAAATTAGAAATGAGAAAGGTGATACTACAACTGATACCTCAGAAATGCAAGGAATCATTAAAGACTACTATAAACAACTCTATGGTAACAATTAAATATATGCCAGAATTAAATATATATCCTGAAACAATAAAACCCCCTAAAGAAAACCTGGGGGAAACACTCCAGGAAGTATAAGTTGATATAGACTTCATGAATATGACCCTAAAAGCACAGGCTACTAAAGGAAAAATAAACAAATAGGATTATATCAAACTAAAAGGCTTCTGCACAGCAAAAGAAACAATCAACAGACTGAAAAGACAACCAACAGAGTGGGAGAAAATATTTGCATAATATACATCTGACAAAGGATTAATATCTAGAATATCAAGGAACTCAAACAACTTTACAGCAAAAAAACAAGTAACCCAACTAAAAAATGGGCAAAGGAGCTGAATAGGCATTTCTCAAAGGAACATATATGAATGGCCAACAGATACATGAAAAAATGCTCAACATCACTCAGTGTTCTGGAAATGCAAATCAAAACCACTTTGAGATAAGATCTTACTCTAGTTAGGATGGCTAATATCCAAAAGACTGAGAATGATACATGCTAGTGAGGTTGCAGAAAGGAACTCTCATACACTGTTGGTGGGACTGAAAAAGGGTGCAGCCTTTATGGAAAATGGTATGCAGGCTCCTCAAACAATTGCACATAGATCAACTATATGACCCAACTGTTCCACTGCTGGGAATATACCCAGAGGAATGGAAATCATGCCAAAGGGATACCTGTACTACCATGATTATTGAAGCATTAGTTACAATAGCCAAACGTTGGAACCAGCCCAAATGTCCATCATCAGATGAGTGGATAAGGAAACTGTGGTATATCTGCACAATGGAATTCTACTCTGCTATAGGAAAAAATGAAATACTACCATTCACAACAACATGGATGAACTTAGAGAAAATTATGTTAAGTGAAATAAGTCAGGCACAGAAAGAGAAATACTGCATGTTCACACTTATTTGTGGGAGCTAAAAATAAATAAATAAATAAACACACAAACAAATAAAGGGTGGGTTGAAGACACAACAATTATAACAATTCACTGAACTTGTTAAGTGAACAGATACGATGTAGTGGTGGAAGTGGGGGAGGTAAAGTGTAATGGGTAAAGCGTCATGAAAATAAACTACATTGCATATTGAGAAGTTAAAACAAAATTTTAAAAAATTTAAAAAATTCTAGGAAAAGACTAGGACATAATATTTATTTGTATTGCATTTGAGAAAGTTTATTGTTTATAAAATGTAGTTTCACTTCCTTTTCCTTTCATATAATTAAAAGTAATCTTTCATATGTGTAAAGATGTGCTTTCAGTTAATAAAGTCATTGTCTTTTAGAATGCTTTTGGTGTTCTCTTATTTGCATTTACATCACTTAAGTGTATGGCTCTCATGGTCCATCTCAGCCCTTTCTTAAGTATTGTTACCTGCAAAAAGCCAGTATAGCATTATCAATCTGCATATTTTTCAAAAGAACAAATGTCTAGAATCTTTCTCTTTGAAATAATTTAGAATTTTTGTAAATATGTTTTCAAACATTGTACCCATTTTTAAAAATTAGAATAAGTAATGACTTTGGGGAAAAAAATCCTATAAAATTCATAGTGTGAATAAAATATGGATAATGAATTATCAGCCATACTTTATTTTACAGTCTGAAGAGCAATCTGGGGAAGATATAGACTGGGAAGGAGAACAAAAAAGTATTTTTATTGGATAAACCACCAGTTTATCCCCTGACAATTGTTGTGGTTTGTATTTAATAAATAAATAAATAAATAAATAAAATAAAAACCTCCAAAATATGACAAAGTGGCTTGAAATAGTTGGAAATAGTCTTAGAATGAATGACACCACTTACTTTGCATCATGTGCTGTTTGGAAAATTTAATAAAGATGTTTAATATCAACTAGCTTTTGTTCTGATTTTAAGAAAATTTTAAAAGTGAAAATTTATTGCAAGTCCATCATGTGATTAAGAACATAGTCTAAGCATATTGATCCATGCCTGTGTCTGTAATTTCTCTAGTACAGCAGCTACCTGTCTAATAATTGAGTCTACTAATGGCCTGAGGCTGTGTATATAGGAGCCACTATTTGCTGCCACTTGGGGGGTGGGGTGGGGTGGGAGTTTCTGGCATATTTTTGTTAAATATTTTTCTAGCACTGCCTCCCTTCCCCATTTTATAATTTCCATTTCTACCAGGATAGAAGTTTGGAACTTTGTTAAGATTGCATGTGGATGCAAAGTGAAAGTAGCAAAAGACACGTTACCTTCCAGACAAATGGAAGAAAGACCTGGAATCCTACCTGGCTTAAGGGAGTAGGAGTGAATAGAAAAATTGCTTGAGTGAGCAGCTCCTGCATGCCTTCTTAGTCAAGAAGAGTGGATCTTGACCATAACCCCTAGAGTGGGGCCTTTAGATTGTTTTGGTTTTTATTTCAGTTGAAGTTAATAATTGCAGAATCAATTACACTTAGGAACTAAAAAGAAATAGGCACGGCTTTCTTTTTCATACTGGATTGCAACCCATTAGTGGGTTAAAAAATCAATTTAACAGGCATTTTTTTAAGGTGGTTAAACAGAATATAAAAAACTGAAATGTAGGGCCGGCCCGGTGGCGCACTGGATAGTGCGCCGCTTGGGAAGCGCGGCGGCGCTCCCGTCCGAGGGTTAGGATCCCACATACAGGCCGGCTCCCGCTCACTGGCTGAGCGAGGCGCGGGAGCAGCGCCGAGGCTTGCGATCCCATTGCCGGTCCCCGGTCCGGTGCGGGGGCAACACTGAGGGTTGTGATCTGTTGCCGGACACGGAAAAAA
>NW_007735930.1:35768-68831 GCF_000696425.1 Galeopterus variegatus
AAAAAAAAAAAAAAAAAAAAAAAAAAACTGAAATGCATTACATGTGATAATGTAAATATTGTTTATAAAATTTTGGTTTCAGTTGTATAAATAAAAAACATATATGTGCACTGGGTCATGATGTAAAATGTATTTCTTCCTGTGGGTCACATTTAAACAGAGTTATCTGTATTGACTCTTAGTTTACTCTTGTATGTCATTAAACTTTCACATCAGTACAGAAGATGAAAAAAATCTATCTTAAAATATCGATGATTTTATTCTAAACCTATTTATATGAGCAAATATACTTGAAAAAATGATGGCATAGCTTTAATTTTTACCATAGTGCATTGTTTTGAAAAGTAGTTTATCACAATGAATTTTAGGGCAAACCTGCCTGGGTTTAAATCCCAGGTGAATCATTTACAAGCTGTGTGACCTTGCAAAAGTTGCTTTGCACCCCAGTTTCTTCAGCTGTAAAGTGAGACTATTTATTTGGATGTAGTAAGGATTAAATGAGATAAGTTATAGAAAGTGCAACATGAGAACTAATATTTATTAAATGCTTACTATGTGCTAAAAACTGTTTTAAGTTCTTTAATCAACTTGATATCTTCCAGGTCATATCATTGTTTTTTCTGGATCACTGAGAAATCTCTATTCTGGTTCTAGTCTCGGGTTTTTTTTTTGCTTCTCCCCACAGATTTAGCTTGAACATATCTTAAGAATCAGCAGCCAGCACATTAAACATTCCAAGCAGATGTAATGCAATGTCGCTATTTTTGCACTGGATGATGTTCGGAATTTCAAAAAGAATTTACCAGCAAAACAAAATACCATACATACTTGAGATATATCTATCTGTGTATCTGTCTGTCTATCTATAATCTATCTCCTTTGAGTCTCTGTTGTACACCCTGAAGTCCTGGTTTCTGCTATTCTTCAATCAATTTTTAGTTTCTCCAGTATCTTTCTAAGCTATATGAGCTAAGTATAATCTCAGTTTTGATTTCTGTCACTTGCAACCAAATGAGTTCTGAGAAGTCACTTATATAAACATATGCAAATAAAGCCAACCTTCCAGTCATCTGACTTATTTGTTTATTTATGTATTTTTATTGTTTATGAATATTCATGAGGTACAAAGCTGATTGTCATCCCTTGTGCCCATGACATGGGGGTCAGATTCATACTGGCAGCATACCCATTACCACAAATTGCATTTGTACCCCAGACCCCCACCCAATTATCCTCAACCTCCCTCCCCCTCTTCCCTTCCCCCCAACTCCACTTTGCAGCCCAAGGAATGTTCTCTCCCTCTGCAAGTCCAATGCACTACTGTGGTCTTTCTTTGTAGATTTCCTCCTTCATATTCTGTATATTTTTTCTTGTTTCATTGTGTTCTCTAATTGAGTTTTCCTTTATTTCTTCAAGTATTCTTAAGATCATTGCTCAGAATTCTTTTTCAGACATTTCAAGGATTCCCTGTTCCATGGAGTCTGACATTGGAGCATTACTGTATTCTCTCAGTGGTGTCATTTCTTCTTGTTTATTTGTCATTCTAGTATTTTTTCACTGACATTTGGTCATTTGGTAGAGGGTTTGCTTCTATTAAACTGAGGTTGGCTGTGGAGTGGCCCTGGCTGCTACTGTGGAGGTGAATTGTCTTTGCTTGACAGTAGGTGTGGTGGTGATTATTGGTTATGTTAAACCACCTTGGGTCCTGTTCCAGAATCTGTGGTCGTAGGTTGGGTCCCCAGCTGGCTCACCTCAGCAGGTCAGGTGGTGGGGTCTGGCACTCCCCTCTGGGTCCAAGGAGTGGGGATGCATGCCAGTACCCCCCAGGTCCCTCATCTGACTTTTTGTTGTGTTTTCTCCTTGAGGTTCGTGATTAAGGTATTCTTATTACATGACCAAGCCCTCAAATTGATATTATTTTTTTAGTACTGGAGTAATTACATTGCCTCAAGGGGTATGGCAGGGATTTCTGGATGTATGCTATCTAGAATGATTATAACTATTTCTTTAGACTAGAAATGGTACTTGTGATTCGTGATGCAGTTTCATGGAGAGATTGTACGTGAGTGTGTGTGTGTGTGTGTGTGTGTGTGTGTGTGTGTGTGTATTTGGAAAAGTGAGAGTATACAGATGAAGAGAGCTGGGGAAGCACCCAATGAAATAGCAGTGCTTATCAAAAGCAATAAAAATATTGCTATTTTTCCTGTTTTCCACAAATTTGTTTCTAACATATTTTAGGAACTATTTTGACCAATTCTTTTCAGGGAACTTTTATCATCCACCCTGGGTGTCATACTTCTGAACAAGTGGAAGTGGGAGAGGTGCCAAACATATTAAATTACAGCCTAAGTATATGTAAAGCACACATCACTAAGTTTTTTATGGTTGGAAAAATGATATTGATCCAACTTTCCCTCAAATAATCTGAAAATGTAATTTCCTATCCCTTCTGCATATACTCATTTACAACAAAATATATCTGTTCTGGAATCCTATGAAGTTTGTCTTTCTCAGTGCAAGTCCAGTCCTTTATGCCAGGGAGATGCATACACTCTCACACTTACCAAAAAAAGAATTTTCAGAGGTTAGAACTGCAATTAGCAAAGGAAGTAAACTCCACCACAGTTATCTCCATACGAATTGCGGATACAAATGATTTGGCACCATAAATGCCATAGACTGTTGATAGAATTCTTGGTTCATTCTTGGTCATCAAATAAATCTTCACTTCACTCCTGGGGAGTCTACCTGACCTCTGATGTTTCATATTGTGATTCAGACTCTGTCTAAACTAAATCTTGCCAATGCAGTGCAGTCACTTCACCAAGGAGGCAAGTTAAATCAACGTTTGGGAAATTGTTGACTTGATTGCTTGCAATCATGTAGAATGAGCAAACACCTAATTAGCTGAAGTCCTTATTTTTCAATCCATTGTTTTAGCCTCATACAAAATTGAATTAATGTGTGAAAGTTTCCTTTATTTTTATATTGTTGCGATTGTCATTACTTACCTTCCTATACTGGATAAAAGTGTTCCCTTTGGGGTCTCTATAGCACTACTTCCAAAATATTAGTATAGATTACTAGCAGATACTGCTGTGATATTCTACAAATACATTCTCCATAAGATGTCCAACTTATCATAGTAAAGCATAAGTAATAGTTTCAGAATTATGTTGCAGGCATTAATGCTGGTGTATTGATAATTCTGCCCTAGACTTTGAAGTGAAAAATATATTTTCGTTTGTGCTACTATATAAAGAAACTAGTAGATACCTGTAGGAAACATATTTATCATTAAGCAATCAAGCATTTTTTTCTTATAGTAACAAAGGACTAATTGGTTTAATATGCATGAAGTGAGGACAGTTAAATGTTTATCACATGAGGCCTGATAATTTCCTTTCAAACATCTTAGAAATAAAATACTTTTCTCTTTTATGAAGGAGACCCTAAGTCTTTATCCGTTATTCTGGACAGCTATGTTCTTGAATCTCACATTATTGCCATCAATAACCTCTTTATTTTCTAGAAAGATATTATATGATAATAAGACAGGATAGCTATTTAATTTCTGGGCCACCTAACTTCTTTATGTGTGCAGAATACATTAATACAGTATATGGTGCAGTAAATGATAATAAAGAAATGTGTATTCAGATCAAAATAAATTCTGTAAGCGGTTTCATATGAAAGAGAGGTTAATGGGTTTCAGGAAAGAAATGAGAGACAGTGTTTTGTCATTCAGTTTTAGTGAGGTTTCATTTATTTTATCACATGATTGTTGGTACTTGCCCTTTTCTTATCATAATAATTTGTAATAAATCGAAACACAGGAGACATTTCCCATTAGCTGAGAAATAGCAGGTTGACCAGTGACTTGTCCATGCTTGACCTGTCCCTTCATAACTTATTTTAAAACAAAATTAAGGTGAGCTGAAAGATAGTTCTGTTCTGAAGAAGCAAGTCTGATTAGAAATTCATCTACTGGCCTGACTAGTAACTGTGTACAGTACATACAGAAGGTCTTTTCTAGATTAAATTTGGAACTACGAAATGATTTTATAAGTGATGTGAATGGTGCAAAGTGTAAGGGGAGGCAAGTTTTTCCTAAGAACACAACACATTGGTACTTGGCATCACATTACACAATTACCATTGAATTTAGCATTCTCTCTGAGCAGCCCAAGTGTTACTTTAAAAAGATAATAAGTAACTTTGTGAACATGAAACAGTTTCACAAAGAGGTTAAAAGATGACCAAATCAATCCATGCAAGTACAATATTTTAAAGGGATCCCTCCTAAACAAAAGGAAGTTCCACTTTGGAATTACAGGCTGGATAGTTCCCTACTTAATTCACCTCCCACACAGCATCATCTTTCTATCCTTTGAGGTCACATGGCACTTTTTCTGTATCTACTAGGGCACTTATGACTTTCTACTGTCTTAGCTACCTCCACTAGAATGGAAGCTCTTTTAAGAAGCTGGCTTTTTCATGTTTGTACCCTCCACAGTTCTTTGCATACAGGAGGGGCTAGGCAAATGGTTGTTGAACAAGTAAATACTTTGGATGACCACAGATGCATTCACAAAAGCCCAGAGTGATAGGAGGTAGTCTCCGAAATAGTAAAGGGCTAGTTTAAGATAAATTAAAGGAAATACTATTGCAAAGTTAATAATCTAAATTGTTATATTTCAGGAAATGGTAAAGACTGAAAAAATGAAAAACCATTAAGTTTTTCATTCAGTAACTTTTTATTTGAGCACCTGCAGTATACTACTCTACTAGGAGCAGAGGCTATAGACATGGATAAGTCAAGATCTCTTTCCTAAAGGAGCAGGAGCATGCTAATTTTGTGCAAGGCATACTTTTTTAATGGGTTGTAAATCTACAACGGGTTATTAGGAAAAGCTGGGGAAATTTGTGATTATAACGTTGAAGTTAAAAGAATGAATCACAGAGGGGAACTATGTGCATCCAAAACCCATGCCACAATGCTGTCTCAGACTGCTAGATTCAGAAGATGGATGCTTAGACTTAACCACTTTTCAAATGCCTCCCGTCCCTGAGGATCTTATGTACTCAGAGTGATAATGCAACTTAAAAAAGAGTTAACATAGATTCTATTAATGTGCAACTTGCTTACTAGTTGTTGTCTTAACCCTTAACAACTATCAAAATAGCTGACATGACCAGCACAATTTCTATACACAAAATGAACCACACATCTCATATTTACAGACTCAGATTGTCTATATATAAATGCACAATAATGTATATATGTCTTTAATTTTTGGAATGTTTATATGACTATTAAAAATTGAGTTATGATAGATCGGTGCCTATGTGGCTTAAAAATTTGGCCTTTAATTAAATGTGACTTTTTGCATTTCGACTTTTGAGGAGATGAAGTCTACTCAGAATATTTAATAGCAAAAAAAAAAAAAAGAATATTTAATAGCAGACATCTGCTGAAAGGGTTTATTTTCATGAGTGAGGAGACATGGGTAGCTCACAAGGCGAATTCCCACATTACCTTTTCCTTTCATCACTAGTAAATATTTCATCCATTAGACTACTCAAGATTTTGAAGATTATTTCTAATATTCTTCAAAATAGACTTCAGGTTACTTTCTTCTCCTCTCCTTCCCCCCACCCCCTTGATGAAATTTCAAATCAGGGCAAGTTTAAAATTCTTTTCTGCTAACATATATGCATTTAGTAAAAACTTGGGAAGTACTAGAATAATGCAAATTGTTTTTTAAGCAAAAATTCTTCTAACAAAAATCCCTGAGATGTATCTTACAACAGTGTCATTTGCCTCCAAATTACTAATGCAATGATGCTGTGAAGAGAGTTGTCACTGATAATAATAATAAGCAATAACAATACCATTTACATAGCTCCTTTCATCTTGAACATTCTGAAAACATCCTATAATGGAATTATTTCTGATGGGTAACCATCTCTGGGGAAAACTTGGAAGCTATTTAACAGCTGGCCATCAGTTAGAGACAGGAAGTGAAGAACGTGTTTCCCAGCAGAAACTGCAGGGTATACAATGTAATTACCTCATTTAAAATTAGTTTAGGACACTGGAGCTAATTAATGTCCATATCCTTGAAAAAGTGGCATGGGATAATTAGTGAGTACAAAGTAGTTAGGACTTCAATTGCACATTTTAGCTAAAAGACAAAGCTTGCAATAACAGTGTCTTCTCGAATGCTGATTCAGTGCTGCTTAAACACTGAGTCACGGTGTGAAGCAATCGAGATGTGATCATTTCTTAGCTAGGTATATAATGTACACACACAAGCACACACACAGAGGAATATAAAATGTCTGTAGATTTATTGAGTGAATTTGTAAATGCAGTAATGTGTCCTAACACCAAATGCCAACTGTTCATTTTACTACACAGCTTCCCAGCTTCTTTATTCAACAGTGCAGGTGTACCCCATTACACGGGGGTTCACCAACTAGACACTTACCATAACAGAAAAATAGAGAATAAATTCAATATATGCTTCCAGAAATGTCACATGAACAGAAATTTGCCAGCAGACAGTTTCCGAGAGCATGTACAAAATGAGTCCTCCAGTTGTCTGTACCTTGCCACAGAAACAGCAGGATGTGACCAGCTGCTACTCATATCTCCTACAGCCTGATCTTGGATGTGCCATCAAATCTAGGCTATGGCTGTGGGGGATGAGAAGTTGCCTGCATGCGGCAAACATGTGAAACTAAAGCAAGGTGGAAAGAGCAGGGCTTCCAGCATTCCATGCCTGAATTGAGCCATGGCTTCAGGCAGGTGGCAGATGTTCTGAGTTAGTGGAGTAACTGTACCCCTCTTGTGCTATAATCACTTTTAGACAGGAACAGAAAAAAAATAAAAAAACAAAAACCAGGGACATATTCCTTACATTATTATAAAGGTCAATGAAAAAAGGTCATTTGTTTTACAGAAATTAAAGTAGCTACAGAAGCTGTTTTGGAGGGTGGTAATTATTAGTTAAATAAGTAATGCCCCAATACGGTGTAATCTGCTACTTCTTAAGCTGCTAAATATTGGAAAGACAACAATAATTTTAAAAACTGTGAACATTTAATAAAATAGTTCAAGGGAGAAACAAACACCCCTTGAATAGTTCAACTGGAGAATAAACATTTTATTCACTTGGAACATAGTTCTGGTGTCCTTATTTCCAGGGATATTTTGATGCTAACATTGGAATATGAGGGTATTCTTATCTTTCCACATCCTACCCCATCAAATTAATTAGTAAGTATTGTGAATCCTTAGGACAGGAAGTGGAATAATGCCAGTTTCCTAGACTCCACTAATATTGCTAATTATATAAATCCAAAGAAAACAGTGTCGACGAGATTAAGTTTAGGAAAGCTTAGCTGACATCTTTAGACATGGGGACAATTTACTCAGCGACTTTACATATAACTGATGTGAATCTATTGGACTGATTTTTAAAATTTAAACTATGTTTAAGAAAGAGTTTCTAAAATGAATGAAACATTCCTCTCGTTCCCTAAAGAAAATGTCCATTAGATAATTCAATAGGATAATAATAATTATTATTATTATTTTCGGACCAGTAAGGGGATTGCAACCCTCAGCACGGTGTGGTCCACACCATGCTCAGCCAGTGAGCGCACCGGCCACCCCTGTATAGGATCCGAACTCGTGGCCTCGGCGCTATCAGCACCGCACCCTCCCGAGTGAGCCATGGGGCCGGCCCAGGATTATTATTTTTGATAATTCCTGATTATTATAAATAATGGTCATTTTATGTTGAAAAAGAGTGAGGCCCTTATATGTTACTGAGTTTGTAGGAGTTGTTTGCCCAAATGCTAAGCAAAGCCATATTGCACTTCAGCCTGCTGTTTACAGTTATCTGGCTATCAAGGATCATTAGCTATCAGTTCTCACTGATAAGGTCAATGTGTCTATAATGAACCCCTCCTTTTACCACATACCTAATTTACTGTTTCTCTTGCATTTTGGGTTAAGACAACAAGTAATTAAGCCTGTGATAATTTGACACCAATAGATATGGGATATTGTATCATATGCTTGATGACAAATACTTCAGTTTCTTATTACCAGTTTCTTGGGTTCTGGGAGGCTGAAAATTTCAAAAACCCAGCTTCCAAATAAAAACCACCTTAGAGTTCATAATATTTCATTTTTGAAAGAAACACAGTTGTAGAGGCTATTATTAGTGGAGAGAATTTGCAGAGAGAAAAATGTTCATACCAATACTAAGACAGAAATTCAAAGTCTCAACTCTCAGTGGAATATTCTTTTTATAAAAAAATAACATTTACGTGTCCATATTCGAGGAGTACAGTATATTGTTTCAATACATGCATATACTGCATAATGATTCACTTAGGGTAGATAGCATAGTTTTGTACCTGTTAATCTTTCACTTTTCCTCCTCCCCTTCCCTCTCAGCCTCTGGTAACTATTATTCTACTCTCTACTTCTATGAGATTCACTTTTTGTCTTTTAGATTCCACATATGAGTGAGATCATGCGGTATTTGTCTTTCTGTTCCTGACGTACTTCACTTAACATGATGGTTTCCAGTTCCACCCATGTTGCTGCAAATGATAGGATAACTTTTTTTTTTAACAGTTTAATAGTATTCCATTGCATATATATACCAAAGTTTTTATAATCTATTCATCCTTTATGGACATTTAGGTTGATCCCATCTCTTGGCTATTGTGAATAGTGCTGTGATGAACATGTGAGTGAAGGTGTATTTTTTATATACTGATTTCATTTCCTTTAGAGATACACCCAGCAGTGGGATAGCTGCCTCATAAGGTGGGTCTACTTGAATATTTTGTAACTGTAGTTTTATAGTTTCTTTATAAATAACCTTAGTGATATAAATCTTAACACTAAGGGTGTAAATAATTACCTGCAAAAACCATCTTAGGGGCCGGCCCGGTGGCGCACTGGATAGTGCGCCGCTTGGGAAGCGCGGCAGCGCTCCCGCCCGAGGGTTCGGATCCCACATACAGACCGGTTCCCGCTCACTGGCTGAGCGAGGCGCGGGAGCAACGCTGAGGGTTGTGATCCCGTTGCCAGTCCCGGTCCGATACGGGGGCGACACTGAGGGTTGCGATCCGTTGCTGGACATGGAAAAAGACAAAAAAAAAAAAAAAAAAAAAAACATCTTAATGATGTGATTCCGAGGCAGCCACTTCAAATTTTTAAAGCTATGATTGGCCAAACCTTCTTTAATACCTTCAGCCCTGAATTGCATCTTTGCACCATCAGTTTTATTAATTCTAGCTTGGATCCCTGTAGCTAACAAAATACATGTAAAAATACTTTCAAATATTTGAAGTCAGATATCTGGTCCAATATGAGTCCTTTTTTTCTCCACACAAATCATATCTGGAGTCACGTCACCTCTTTCTAAAATGATATGGTTGCAAGTCTTTCAATCATCCTTGTTTCTCCCATCACCGTGTTGCATTTTCTCAAGGGGCGTTCAGAACTGAGTACAATGGTCCAGCTGTAATCTTGCCAGTGCAGACTAAGGCTGTGAGCTACTTCATCTAAACTGCAAATGCTTTTCTGATTGCTTTTGCATTCATATCATGTTGTATTCTCCTTTACCATCTTTTTGAAATTTTAGGTATTTTAAATCCAATATGTAAAAGTATATTTCTGACACAATTTTATATTATTAAATGATAGATCTCAAGTACACTGCATATTATGATTAATGCGATGATTTGTTTTTCTGATGGGTACCTTTTACTTCTGTGCTTACTTGGAAATTTTTGGCCAGTTTGTCTCAAGTTCCCATGCCTTAATTTATTATAATTTTCATTTCAGTTTTAGGATTTCTGCATAGATGCCAAACACTCAAAAGGAAGTTCCATTTTAGGCAAACTGGGATTGGATAATTGGATCATTAGTTCTCATTGGATCTGGTTCATTGCTCAGTCCATCAATAATGTGCTGATGTTGTTTTTTTCTATTCCCAATCCTATGGATTTGATCAGCATAGTATTAATATGCTCATCTTGGTCATTGACTCATAAACAAACATTTATTGACTACCTAATTTATGTGAAACACGGAATATGGTGAATATAAAAGTCTGGCCTCATAGTTTTCATAGGCTGGTGAGTCCATCCCTAAATATACAAAACAGAGCAGGGCTAATGACATATTCCTGTGGTGTTCTGCTAGAGATCTCTCTCTAAGTTGACATTTGCTCATTTAATTGGCATCCTTTGGGTATTGTTGTTCAGCCAGCTATGAATTGACCTCACCACATTTTGGTCCATCTTATTGACAAAGATAATGTAAGGACTTGTCATATTCTTTGGAAAAATCCACATGCCCTATCTGCAGCACTCTCCTGATATAGTAAATCTTGAGGGGAATTGGAAATAGAAAGAATGGCAAGGACGGTTCAAGTGATGAGTTGTTGTCAGTTAAGAGCTATAATGGGTTGGAGTGGCAGAATGAGTAGTTTGGGAAAGATGAGTTGAATGTAGGAAGGAAATAATAAAATGAGGAAGAACAAAAGAAAGAACCACAGTTATATGAATAGCAAAATCCTTGGCTGTGAACTCTTTTGGCCTCTGGATAAATGCTGCCAAATAAAAAATTTTCCACGTGCCTGACCAGAAGACCCATCTACATGCTACTTTTCATTTTAGTTATATTTCTAAAAACTATGGTTTGCTTTTCAGAAAAGCTGTCCTTTTACATTTTCTGCATGATGCAGTGAATTACGATGTTCATGTCAGATGCCATTAATGTCAGAAGTAAAGAGGACAGTGCAACTTCACAAAATGGAGCCATTTTTTTCTGTGTGCTTTCCTTTTCTATTCATTGGGATAAGAAAGTATGTATCTCTGTGAGTGAATTTAAGCATTTTGATTGAATGTTGTCTTCTTTAAAAACAAAAACAAACAAATCAATGCAAATTAGAAAATAAAAGTGGGGTTGCTTTTCAAAACACAGTTCCAAGATATCCTTGATAGAGTAACCCAAAGAATCTACAAATGAAAATTGCATGTTTAGTGTTCCTTTATTGAGTCTCAGAACATTTAAGATCTGTGGTCTGATAGAAAGAGCACTGGACTATGAGGAGGGTGCTTGGATTCCAGACCTGGTTCCTCTACAAGTTTTCTGTAGACAGTGGGCAACTCACTTATCATCTCCAAGTAAGGTCCCCCTTCTAACCAATAAGAGGGTTAAGGTAGAGAGCGTTCAAAAAGTACTTTTCAGCTCTGATTCTATTCTTTACACAGCAAGCACAATGCCGTGAAAGCTCATAATAAAGCTTTCCTCTGTATTCTTGCAATAGGATGGCATAAAGTTGATCCCAACCTGCAACAGACTTTTTAAAAAACCCCATAACTAAATCTCCTTGAATGGGATTCAAGACCTGTCTTCTACTGAATTTCAAATACATTGAGGCTCTGGTTCTTACACACTTTAGGTCTGTCTCGAGATCGTAGAGAAACCTGGCTGGCCCCAACCTGCCCCTGCAATAGTTCCGTCATCTGCAGTGGGAAGAAAGGCACAGTCCCTGTGTTACGCAAGCCACCATCAAAGTCTTTTCCTGTATTGGCTGGTTAGGAAGTACAGAGGCAAGCACTGTTAAGCCTGAATTAAATGCCTTATCAGAGAAGGTTCAAACTGGGTTGACTTTTTAGTTGTTCAGTTTTGGATGGCTGCTGGAAACAAGGCTGAGCTCTCTTGATAGGGCTGCAAAGGGGAGGGACAAAAAGACAGCAACAGGTCATGGGAAGGGAAGTGGTCTGGAAGCCAGGTCATCTGAGCTTTAATCTTAGCTCTAAAAAAAACCCTAAGAATTTGGACAGGATCCTTTTACAACTGTGTAAAAGGATCTGTAAACTGGGGCTGGTGGGTGTTTTAGATCAGGACAGGAGTCTCATACTCAGATATTTTCAGGGGCAAAATTCCTAGATGTGAAGACAACAGGGAAAGGTAGATACATAGGGGAACTAGAGAACATATGTTCTTCCCATAGGCATTCGAATTAGAAATTATTTTAGAACTCTATGATAGCCTACGGAACAAACATATCTACTCTGTGTCAATCAAGGTTCTCCAAAGAAACAGAACCAATATGATGTTTGTCTGTTTCTTTCTTTCTTTAAAGGGACCAGCTCATATGATTGTGGGGGTGGGCAAGTGCAAAATCTGTAGGGCAAGCAGCAGGCTAAAACCTGAGACAAGAGTCGGTGTTGTAGTCTTGAATTTGAAATCTGTAGGGCAGCCCATGGTTTGGGAACTCAGGCAGAATTTCTTCTTCTCTGGGAAACAGTTTTTGTTCTTAAGGCTCTCAACTGATCGGATGAGGCCCATATACATTTTTGAAAGTAATCCTCTTTACTTAAGTTCAACTGATTATAGAAATGTGCCACATCTACAAAATACTTTCACAGAAACATCTGGACTAGTGTTTGACCAAACAACTGGGCACCATAGCCTAGCCAAGTTGACACATAAAATTAACCATCACATACTTCCTTATAGATGTTAGACTAAATCATTCCTAAGGACCCTTTGAGCTTTGATCTATTATTACTTAGTAATACCTTTAAAACCCAAACCAAAAGTCCAAGTCTTTTCCCAATTAACACACAATAAAAGCATTTCTAGAAAGAAATGTTCTTGGATAGGAGTAAGAGGAACCAAGACTGAGCACTCACTCATTTCTGTGCAGCACCTTTCTCATACTTTGGACCTTGCCCCCAAGATAACCCTAAATTTTTTTCATCTCTAAAATCCTTACATAGTAATCATTCATACTTTTTTCATTGACTTTTTCCTCATTTGTCACCTGGAAAACTAGGTTGTTTTAGGGTGGATTTGTTGACAATGCCTGATTCAACTTCTCTAGCATTAAAAAATAATTTTTGATAGGCATAGGATATGAAGAGAGTTAGGGCAGCGTTGTTTCTTTGAGTTTGAGATCTTACTGACATCTGTTCATAATCTGCACAGTTTGGGTAAGATTTTTCCCATCTGGGCTTCATATCTCCTTAAAAATACATTTTATTTCTCAGAGGTTGTGTGTATATGTATTAGTTGACCCACTAAAACATAAATGTACCAAAGAGAAACAAAAATAAAAACAGAATTGTTGGTTGTACCTACCCCTATATGTCTGCAGGCTTGTCTCCTCGCTTCCATAATGGAGTGAGGCAAAGGTTCTATATGAGCCAGCCTCCTGACAGTGCCATTTGGCAAACTAGGATTATTGTATTCTACCCTCAGCTAGCTCACTGATTTTCCTTATAAACATTGACACTATATTTTACAGCCCCAATATACACATATCTCTGGAAATTAAAATATATATATATATATATATGCTATTAAATATTAGGATTAAGTGTGTAGATTTTAGAAATTTCTACAGTCCACAATAATTATGGACTTTTCAGAAATGGACATAAATACCAACGTGAAAACAGCAACTATAATAGATATATGCTATTTCATTTCAAAAATGAGTAGAAAAACTCACTTTTAAAACCTTTTCTAACACATAAACTGCTTTTGAGCCTACCTTCAATGTAAATTGACTTTCTGTTATGAGAACTAGGCTAAAAATTTACTCAAATCAAAACAGAGATCTAGATTGTCCAAGAGCAGTTGGTCTGCCAAAAGGCAATTTCTAAAATTTCAAGGAGAAAAATGTATTGTACCTCTTATGAAGTGATTCCAGTAATGTTTATCATTTCTAGTTAGACTAGGAAGAATAGTCTTCGGTGCTATCAGATGTGACTATATGGCAGATTCCAGGTCGCAGCTAAATTCTAAGAGATGTTGATGTAAAGACACCATGCCTGCCAATGAGGCTCAAGAAAAACATCCTATGGGGAAAAAAATACAGTTCTGAAGAATTACTCAAGCTAACCTTGACCTCACATTTTATTTTTCAAACCCTACAGCACATTTGCAGTTTCAGGTCCTCTGTTCTCTTTCTGTATTATAGCCTGAGAGACTGCCTCAAGAGCTACTCAGAGTCTTTTACTCACCTACAAAATCACTCTCAATCTCTGTTAATGTCTCTTAGCTAGTTTCTCTGCTATGGATGCTTGATACTAACTCAATACAATCTTGGTTTCTAACTGACTCCAAACCCTAGGTGATGCCAGGCAACATCAAGAAAAATATAAGAGAGTCTTCTCTTAGATTAGTTAATACCTGTGCAGTTCATATGTCATTAACTTTATTTTTTTTTAATTATTATTATTTTTCCTTTTTGTCTTTTTTCGTGACCGGCAACGGATCGCAACCCTCAGTGTTGCGCCCGTACTGGACTGGGACTGGCAACGAGATCGCAACCCTCGGTGTTGTGCCCGCACCTCGCTCAGCCAGTGAGCGGCTGGTCTGTATGTGGGATCCGAACCCTCGGCGGGAACGCCGCCGTGCTCCCAAGCGGCGCACTGTAGCAGTGCGCCACCGGGCCGGCCCTCACTTTATTTTTTTTTTCAATTTCATGAGTGGCATTATTTTTTTTCTTAATCAAAAGAACACGATTGACACAAATCATAGGAATAATGTTTACATCTGTTTGATGGAAAAAGTTTCTCTGAGGAAAATACTACAATGAAGTCTTTCCAAGTAGCTTTTTCCTTGAAAAATTCAATAAATGGATCAACCATTTAGAAACTACCCTCTTACTGGCAATAATGTTCCTTTTCCATTGAATATCACATAAGTCAAGATAAAAGCTCAGAAGAAATATTTAAGTATTTTAATCTGATATCACTTAATTAATACTAAATGAGATAGAAAAGCACAGTGATAATTGACAACTAGATATTTCAATTACTACAACCTTAAAGTGCCTAGAGACAGAAGAAGATAAATTAGGCACCACAGATAACTTTATGCTATACAGGACTATCCAAGTTTCTTTCATGCTTAGAGTGAAAAAGTAATTCATCATCCAAACCAAGACTCTCTTCAGGGTGAAAGGGGCACTATTAAAAATTACACCGGGATAAAATGAGTTACCCAGAACTTTCCCCAATAAAAAAGGGCACATAGTAAACCTAGGGGCAGGTATCTTGTTTGTTTGTATTACCATATGCCCCAAACAGGAAAAGACAAGAAGTAGAGGATGGACACTAAACACAAAAATTAAAGCGATTTTAAGAGCTAGGATCTAGATGCTTCTCACACTATTATGAGATGGTTGAAACATTCAATTAATTGGATTATAACTATGTTGAGGTAATGTACCTCTGAACTCCTAGAACAATGCTTTAGCAATTGAAATCAGTAGGTAGTTAGGAAGCTCACATATATTTTTAACTTGGAGAAATATACATGTTTTTCTAAGAAGAATATACAAATTAAAGAATGGTATTTCTCTACAACTGTGTATAACCTAAGATTCGTATTAATAATTTTTCTTTGTGTGATATGGTTCCTTTCTTTTTTTTTCTGGAAAAGTTCTACATAGAGATAAGGGAGTCTGTTATTCTAAACTAATTTTCTTAACTTCTCCTCATAAGAATTTGAGAATTAGAGCAAACTCTTATGGTGGATTTTAGGATGTGAATAATAGTGTTTCAGTATAAATTGGAATTATTTTATGCTATACCTATAAAAATAAATTTTTATGTTCTAGATCAAGTAGAAATTAAGACTGAATAGAATAACTTTTAAGAAAAGCCCAGCTGGAATAAAATCTACCCTCTGAAATACTTTGAAACACTCTGCTTCAGTATAAAGAAATTTTACTCTATAATGAAAATTACAAAGGAAAATAACATGTGATTTAGTCAGAATTGTTTTAACTAAACACACAGCAGTCATACAGAAGATGTAGTGGCTGATTGGGATAAGGCAGGGAACTGCACATGAGATACCTGCATAGTTCATGATTCTGGAATGGCAGCCCCATCCACAAAAGAGGGGCTACTCACTCCTACAGCCAGACAGTAGAGTAACAAGGAGGTTTGTCTCTTCTTAGGACACTTAGTGGTAAACATATCTTTGTGTTATGGGTTGAATTATGTCCCCCCACCGCCAATTTATATGTTGCAGTCCTAACCACCACCATCTCAAAATGTAAAAATGTAACCTTATTTGAATATGGGATCTTTTATTTATTTATTTATTTTTATTTTTTTATTTGCTCTACTCTTGTCCTGCTCCATGTGCCAAAAGGGTACGGTCATGTCATGTTTGTGAGATCTCCAAACTCTGCTTCCCAGGAGAAGAGGTAGTGTCAATATTTGTTCCCCACTGACATACCCGCATCCTACTCTTATCATCCACTCGTGCTATTTTGAAATCCAGTTTTAATGTCACTACACTATATTCCCTCCTATAAATATAAAATACAAACATCCAGTTTTATTTACACAAGTAATCAATGAATATAGTCCCAAAGGAAGAAAAGAGGCACTCAATCATACATAGAAAGCTAAATATCTTCCTACTAACCTCCATATCTCCCAACCATTCATTCTTCATAGAGGTCACTGTCATCACTTTGTTCTGGCTTATTCCAGATTTGTTTCTATTTTCTCATGTTCTTTTCCTAAGTAATCTCATCCAAATGGCTTTACATTCCATTTATATGTCACCGATGTCCAAATTTTATTCTCAGTCTTAACTCCTAAATCCTGAATATAGGATCTTTATAGAAGTAATCAAGTTAAAAAGAGGCCATTAGGGTGACCCTAATCCAATATGCAGAGTGTTCTTATAAAAAAAGAAATTGAGGTCCAGTGATACATAGAGAGCAAAGATGATGTGAAGAGACATAGGGAAAAGACAGCCATCTATAAGCCAAGGAGAAAGGCCTGGAGCAGATCCTTTCCTCATAGCACTCAGAAGAAACCAATTCTGCTGAATTCTTGATTTTGGACTTCTAGCCTCCAAAACTGTGAGACAACAAATTTTTCTTGTTTAAGCTACTTAGTCTGTGATGCTTTGTTACAGCAGCCCTAGAAAACTAATACACTCTGGTACTGATATGAAAGGCGTAGGCCTATATCACCATCAGGTGTGGATGGTGAATTCATACTACCCATGTGACACAGGAATTCACAAGCTGAGAAAATAATGTAATATATCAGACTGTCAAAACACTGAGACCTCTATAGAAGAGAATTCAAAACCACCTTATAGTAACGCACAGCCAAAAGTGAATGTGACTTTCACAAAAATAATCGCTGATAAGATTAGGTCACAATAAGTAACTAAATACTACAAAGGGATATAATCTATAATATGAAAGAATCAGAAGACACAACAAACCAGAGTATTAGCAACTCCCAAACTTCAGATAACAGAATTCTCTGAAATATACTAACAAATTCAAGCTATATTTAGAAAAAGACTTATCCAATATACTGTATCAAGGCCTACTAATGGATCTTTAGTAACATGAAACTGAACTCAAGGAAGAAATAGAACACAAAAAGCAATAACGAACAGTGAAATTGGTAGAAATATAAATAAATCTTAATAAGCATTTGCTAAATAGAACAGAATTATAGTCTGGGGCTTAAAACAAGTTGGAAATAAAATGCAAGGCAATAATAGAACTAACGGGGGTGAAAATATTTGAAAGTCCTTGTACTAGAAGTATATTACGATATTGATTTATTTAGAATTTGTTAAGTATACTTTGAAACATGTAGTGTATGTACTAGAAAAATCGATAACATTTACACTAGTACAAAAGAGGGCAAGTGAAAAATAAAATTTGAAGTACACAATAAAATTTAGAAAAGGATTAACAAGTATAAAGTAAAAACATAATATAAATACTTTAAATAAATTAGTAGTGAAATTTTAAAAGTTTTATGCATTTATTATTTACTTATTTATTTTAAATGATTATACATAATTCATGGGGCAAGAGCTGTCAGCACCTGTGCCCCAGTTGTGGTGAGCAAATAAATGCTATTAGCATGCCCACCAATGGGAAGTTATATGCATTTATAAGAGGTATGGTTAAAATGTATGGCATAGAAAGGATGAATGTGAAAAAGGAGAAAAGGGTATTAGGTATTAATATTGACACATCAGCTTTATTTTGGATATTATTTCATTTTCAGATATTACTTAATCCAGAAGCAAACTGATATAGCAATATTAATATACAACAGAATAAACTTCAAGGAAATAATATTATTGGTGATTAAGTATGTAATTACATGATGATTAAAAAAAATGAGTACATAATCAATTCTGAATCTTTTTCTACCTAAAAAACATAGTTTTCAAATGATGGTGCCCCAACAGTCTTATGGGAGATTTTAAAACATTTTCTCAATCATTGATAGATCTATGGAAACAATAAGGATGTAAAATTTTGAGTGTTAACCATAATAAGCTTGATCTAATTGGTACTTGTAGAGCCCCCACCTGACAATTAAAGACTTCACACCCTTTTGAAACAAAAATAAAACATTTATAAAAATTGAGCACCTACTAGACTGCAGCGGAATTTTGAACAAATACGAAAGAATCAACATACAAACTGCTTTCCCTCAACAATATGCAATAAAATTATAAATCGAAAACAAAGAGATGGCAAACCACCTTAGATTTGGAACTTTAGAACACACGCGTACATAATTCATTGGTCATGAAATAAATTATAATGGAAATACAAAACATTATACAAATAAAGTGTGTGGAACACAGGTAAATCAATATGTATATATCAAATTGTATACATCTAAGTATATTTATTAAAAAAGAAGGAATACTGAAAATTTTTTATTGATTATGCATATTCATGGGGTACAAAGCTGACTATCACCACCTGTGCCCAAGATGTGATGGCCAGATCAATACTATCAGCACACCCACTACCACAAGTTGTGATTATGTCCCATGTCCCCCTCCCAATTAATCCCTGGCCTCCCTCCTCCTCCCCCCACACTCCACCCTACAACCCTAGGTATGCTCTCTTCCTCTGCAAATCCAATGCACCACAATGATTTTACTTTCCTTCTTTCTCTCTTAGCTCCCACTTATGAGTGAGGACATGTAGTATTTTTCCCTCTGTGTCTGGCTGATTTCACTCAACATAATTTTCTTCAAGCTCATCCATGTTGCTGCGAATGGAAAAATTTCATTCTTTTTTATGGCTGAGTAGTATTCCATGGTGAATATGTACCACTTTTTCCATATCCAGTCATCCATCGATGGACATTTACGTTGGTTCTGTATCTTGGTTATTGTAAATAGAGCTGAGATGAACGTGGGAGTGCAGGTATCCCTTCGACATGATGATTTCCATTTCTTTGTGTATATACCTAGAAGTGGGATTGCTGGATCATATGGTAGATCTATCTGTAGTTGTTTGAAAAACCATATTGTTTTCCATAGTGGTTGTACTAATTTATAGTCCCAACAGCAGTGTAGAAGCATTCCCTTCTCCACATCCTTGCCAGCATTTGTTATTGTCCTTATTTTTGATTATAGCCAGTCTAACTGGGGTGAGGCGATAATCTCAATGTGGTTTTAATTTGCATTTCCTTGATGATTAGTGATGTTGAACATTTTTTAAAGTGCCTATCGGCCATTTGTATATCTTCCTTCGAAAAATGTCTATTCAGCTCCTTTGCTAATTTTTTAATTGGGTTATTTGTTTTTATACTGTGTAGTTGCTTGAGTTTTTTGTGTGTTCTGGATATTGTGTGTTGGGTGTACAGTTTGCAAATATTTTCTCCCATTCTGAAGGTTGTTCTTTCACTCTACAGATTGTTTCCTTTGCTGTGCAGATGATTTTTAGTTTGATATATATATATAGATAGTCCCATTTATTTATTTTTTCTTTTCTTACTTATGATTTTGGGCTCTTGTTCAGAAAGTCTTTGCCCAGTTCTAGTTCCTGAAGTGTTTCACCTATATTTTTCCTTAGCAGTTCTACAGTCTTGGGTCTTATACTTAAGTCATTAATCCACTTTGAGTTGATTTTGGTATGTGGTGCAAGGTGCAGGCACAGTTTCATTCTTCTGCATATGGATATTCAATCTTCCAAGCACCACTCATCAAAGAGGCAATCTTTTCCCCAATGCATGTGTTTGTTTCTTTGTCAAACATCAATTGACTGTAAGTCTGTGGATTGATTTCTGGGTTCTCTACTCTGTTCCACTGGCCGAGTGTCTATTTTAATGCCAGTATCATGCTGTTTTGGTTACTATGGTTTTGTAGTGTAATTTGAAATCTGGGAATGTTATGCCTCTGGCTTTTCTTTGTGTGCTCAGGATTGCTTTGGCTATTCAGGGTCTTTTGTTGTTCCATATGAATGCTAGAATTGTTTTTTCTATTTCTGTGAAGAATGCCATTGGTGTCTTGATGGGGATTACATTGAATCTGTAGATCACTTTGGGTACTACAGACATTTGCACAGGTTAATTCTTCCAATCCAACAGAATGAAATATTTTCCATCTTTTTGTGTCTTCTTTAATTTCTTTCAGTTGTAGTTTGGAGTTCTCATTGTAGAGATCTTTTGCCTCCTTGGTTAAATTGATTCCTAGGTTTTTTTTTTTTTTTTTTTTTTTTGGTGACTATTGTAAATGGGCTTACTTTCTTGATTTCTCTTTCTGTTAGTTCACTTTTGGAGAATACACACACAACTGATTTTGGAGAGCTGATTTTGCATCCTGCAACAATACTGAATTTATTAACCAGCTCTAAGAGTTTTTTGATAGAGACTTTAGGGTTTTCTATATATAAGATCATGCCATCTGCAAATAGGAACAGTTTGGCTTCATCTTTTCCAATCTGGATGCCCTTCATTTCTTTCTCTTGCCTGATTGCTCTGGCTAGTACCTCCAGTACTATGTTAAATAGAAGTGGTGAGAGTGGGCATCCTTGTCTTGTTCCTGTTCTTAAGGATGATATTGGTGTGGGTTTGTCATATATGGCTTTTTTTGTGTTGAGATACTTTCTTTCAATATTTAATTTACTGAGAGTCTTTATCATGAAGGGATGTTGAATTTTGTGAAATACTTTTTTCTACATCTATTGAAATAATAATATGATTTTTGTCTTTGATTTTGTTGATGTGGTATATCACATTTATTGACTTGCATATGTAGAACCATCCTTGCATCTCTGGGATGAATCCCACTTGATCATGGTGTATACTTTTTTGGATGTGTTGCTGTATTCTGTTTCCTAGTATTTTATGGAGGATTTTTGTTTCTACATTCATTAGAGATGTTGGTCTGTAGTTTTCCTTTTTTGTTGTATCTTTGTTTGGTTTTGGTATCAAGGTGATGCTGGCCTCATAGCATGAGTTTGAGAGAGTGGACCATTTCAATTTTTTGGAATAGATAGAAGAGAATTGGTATTAATTTTTCTTTCAAGTTTTAATAGAATTCAGCAGTAAAGCCATGTAGTCCTGGGCTTTTCTTTGTTTGGAGATTGCTAATTACTGCTTAAATCTTGTTGCTTGTTATTGGTCTGTGCAGGTTTTCTATTTCTTCTTAGTTCAGTCTTGGTAGTTTTTATGCATCCAGAAATTTATCCATTTCCTCCAGGTTTTTAAATTTGTTGGTGTATAATTATTCCTAATAATCTCTAGTGATTTTTTGTATTTCTGTGGAATCAGTTGTAATCCTTTTTCATTTCTGATTTTTGTAATTTGGGTCTTCTCTCCTTTTTTTTTTTTTTTTTTTTTTTAACCTAGCTAATGGTTTGACTATTTTTTTATCTTCTCAAAAATCCAACTTTTGTTTCATTGACCTTTTGTATTTTTGGAGGTTGGGCGGGGTCATTATATCATTAAGTTTTTGCTCTAATCTTAATTATTTCTTTCCACCTACTAACTTTGGGGTTGGATTGTTCTGGTTTTTCTAGTTATTTTAGGTGTAGAGTTAGGATATTTACTTGAAATCTATTGTTTTGATGTAAACATTTATTGCTATATACTTCCCTCTTAGTACTGCTTTTGCAATATCCCACAAGTTTTCATATGATGTGTCTTTATTTTCATTGTTTTCTAGGAATTTATTGATTTCTTTTTTAATTTCTTCTTGGACCCACAGGTCATTCAGGAGCCTGTTGTTTAATTTCCATGTATTTGTATAGAGTTCTGAGTTTAACATGTTATTAATTTCTAGTTTTAATCCATTGTGCTCTGAAAAGATAGTTGAAATGATTTTGGTTTTTTTAAAGTTACTGACACTTGATTAGTGACCTAACATATGGTCTATCTTGTAGAATGTTCTGTGTTTTGAAGAGAATATATATTCTTTAGTTGGTGGATGAAATGTTCTGTAAATATCTGCCAGGTACAATTGGTCTAAACTATAGTTTAAATTCTGTGTTTCTCTGTTAATTTGTTGCCTGGATAATCTGTTCAATGATGACAGATGGTATTCAGGTACCCCACTATTATTGTTTTGGGATCTGTCTCTTTATTTAGGTCTAATAACGTTTGCTTTATATATTTGGGTGCTCCAGTGTTGGGTGCATATATATTTATGATTGTTATGTCTTCTTGCTGGATCAATCTCTTTATAATTATATAGTGGTCTTTGTCTTTTTTAAATGGTTTTTGGATTAAAATCTATTTTATCTGATATAAGAGTATCTACTGCTGCTCATTTTTGGTTTCCTTTTGTGTGGTATATCTTTTTACATCTCTTAACTATTAATCTGTGTGCATCCTTACCGGTGAGATGACTCTCTTGAAGACAGCATATAGTTGAGTCTTGCTTTTTGATCCAATCCCCCAGGCTGTGTCTTTTGAGTTGGGATCTTAATCCATTTACATTGAGGGTTGTTGTTGAAAGTTATAGTCTCATTCCCCAGCATTTTATGGCTTTTGTTTAGATGTTTTCAGTATCATTTGTTCCTATCTTCTCCTTTGATTATTGGTCTTCAATGTTTGTGGCATTTTAGTTTTTGAGATGGTAAGATTTAGGGGTTTTTTTGTCTTTCACATTTGCATTTGTGTTTTACGAGTCGGTTTTGTTCTTTCTTGTGTGTTACTGGTAATGATTATTGCTTTCTGATTCCAGATTCAGGACTCCCTTGAGAATTTCTTCCAGTAATGGTTATGTGGTGATGAACTCTAGCAGTTTTTGTTTGTTTGGGAAATATGCTATTTCTCCCTCATTTCTGAAGGGTAGCCTTGCTGGGTATAGTATTCTTGACTGGCAGCACTTTTCTTTTAGTATTTTGAATAGGTCATCCCATTTTCTTCTTAACAGTAGAGTTTCTGTTGAGAAGTCTGCTGTTAGTTTGATGGGGGATCCCTTTTAAGTGACTTCATGCTTTTCTCTAGCTGCTTTTAGGAATCTATCTTTGTCTTCAAGCTTTGCCATCTTGACTATAACGTGTCTCAAAAAGGATCTTTTTGGATTGAAACTATTTGGGTATCTTTAAGCTTCCTGGATATGTCTTTCCCTATACCTGAGAAGTTTTCCACTATTATTTCATTGAATAGATATTTAATGTCTTTACCTTTCTTGTCCCCTTCAGGAACACCTATTATTCATCTGTTTGTGCCCTTAACTTTGTCTGCTAGTTCTCTTAGACATTAGACATTCCTCATTTTTTAAAATTCTTTTTTTTCTTTTTTGCTTGGTTTATTTCATGAAGTCCATGTTTGAGTTCAGAAATTCTTTCTTCTGCTTGTTCTAATCTGCTTTAGCTCTCAGTTTTGTTTTTTATTACATTGAATGTTTCTTTCAGTTCAGTAGTTTTTCATATTTCTAGTATCTCTACACTGATCTCCGGTGATCTGGTAGATCAATTACTTCCCCTTTTACTCCAGAGTGGATGTTGAGGAGAAACACTTCTTCCTCTTTTTCCAGGCTCCCCCAGTGACTCTTCTTGTGTCAATGAAGTTAAATATGTAGAGAGGAATGAGTACAGTGGTCATGGATGTTACTAAGGCAGTGAGCCATCTTTGCAACAGTCATAGCTGTGGTGGTGGCTGTTGTAGACTACTTCCTTGGAAGCTATGCAAAGCCTCATGGCAGTAGCATAGTGTGGGGTCCTGCCTTCTGTGCAGGTAAGGAGAGGCTGGGCAGTGGATGGCCTGTTCTCTTGCCTGCCTAGGCCCTTCCCCATTGATGGTGGTGGAGGCACAGCACAGGGTCCTTCCTTCTGTGTGAGTGAGACATGAGTCTGGATAGGTGGCTGCCCTGTTCTCCTACCTGCCTGAGTGCCTCCCCCATTGGGGGCAGTGTGGCACAGGGTATAGCCTTCTGCACAGTAGGGGTAGGGGTTTGCATGGATGGCCAACCTATTCCCTTGCCTGCCTGGGTGCCTTCCCTGCCAGCAGTGGTGCAGCACAGGTGTGAATACTGAGAATTAATAAGTTCTGCTTACAATAAAAAAAGGTCGAGAAAAGAAAAGATGAAACATTAGAAGGAAAATAATTCTAATGGAAGCATATATTAATGTAATAGAAAAAAAAATAGAATACCGGCATAATCAAAAGCTGGCTCTGTAAAGACTAATAGTCAAATTTTGGCCAGATTGATGTAAAGAAAAGTGTGACATTACATATAAAAATTACTAGAAATGAAAAAGTTGACACAAAATCCTTTACAATAGACATTGACAAAATTATAAAGGTTAAATGTAATTACATTATGCTAATAAATTTAAAACCAATTTCTACCACCCTGATTTACAAAGAAGAAAACCTGAATAGACCTATAATCATTAAGTAAATGGAATTTGTTATCTTAAAACAAAAACAACCCAAAATTTACCAACAAAACAAAACAAAACCCTGACAAAATAACAACCTCATGAGAAGGCAAGAGCACACCTTGGATACAGGCAAGAGCCACAGGCAGATTCCCTCAACTGACAGAAGGTAGGAGTACACTGAAAACACTGCTCCCATGAAAGTGATCCATCACAGCTATAGCCACAGCCACTGCTGCCACAAGGGCAGTTCACCACCACAGTAGCAGCCATAGCCACCACACAGGAAGTCTGCTACCCACCCAAATGCATTGACAGGAGAGTCATGAGAAGAGCCAGGAAAAAGAAAAGGAAGTGTCTCTCTTTAAAGGCCACTAGGGAGTAATAGGAGAAACAACTGCTATACCAATGACCAGACCTCAAAGTAGAGATACTAGAAATATGAAAAAAGAAGAAAATATGCCATCACCAAAGAAATACACTATTCTCAAATACCAGAATACACAGAGGAAGAAGTCCCTGAAATGACTGAGAAGGAATTACAAGCAACAATCTTAAGGAAACCCAATGAGATATGTGAAGACTCAGACAAAACATGAAATGAGAAAAAATATCCAGAATATAAAGGATGAAATTTACAAAGAGTTTAATACCCTAACAAAGAATTTAGCAAAACTCCTAGAGCTGAAGGATTGATTCAATGAAATAAAAAACACAACCAAGAGCTTAAGCAGCAGGATAGAACAAGCAGAAGAAAGAATTTTTGATCTTGAAGATGGTATTTTTGAAATAACCCAGGTGCACAAAAAAGGAAAAATGAATTTTAATAAATGAAGAAAATGTTAAGAGGGCTAGCAAACAACCTTAAGCACACAAATGTCTGAATCATGGGAATTCCAGAAGTGGTAGAGAAATGAAAAGGCATTGAAAACCTATTCAACAAAGTAACAGAAAACTTCCCAGGTATAAGGAGAGACATGGAAGTTCAGATCCAGGAGGCTCAAAGATCCCCGAGTAAATTAAATCCAAAAAGATTCTCTCTAAGACACATTATAGTCAAACTAGCAAAAGTCAAAGACAGAAAGAGAATCCTAAAAGCAGCAAAAGAAAAGCATCAAGTCACCTATAAGAAAGCCCCCATCAGACTAACAGCAGACTTCTCAACAGAAACTCTACAGGCGAAAAGAAAATGGGATGATACATTCAAAATACTAAAATAAAAAACTTCCAGCCAAGAAAACTATACCCAGCCAGGCTATCCTTCATAATGAGAAAGAAACAGTGTATTTCACAGACAAGCAAAAACTGTGGATGTTCAAAACCACATGACCAATTCATAAAGAAATCTCAGGAGAGTCCTCCATCTGGAATCCCAAATGATAATCACTACCATGAACATACAATAAAGAAGAAAACCCACTGAAAGAACAAAAATGCAAATGAGAAAGGGAAAGAATCTAAATCTTACCACTTCCCCAAACCAACAAATCAGCAAGACAAACAATAAAAGGGGAAGAAAGTGAAAAAAGATATTTGAAACATTCAAATGTACATCTATAAAATGCCAGACAATACCTTTCAATAACAACTATAAACATAAATGGATTAAACTCCCCATTCAGAAGACACAGACTGACTGATTTGATTAAAAAGCTTAACCCAACTATAGGCTGTTTTCAAGAGACTCGCCTCACCTGTAGAGAAACACAAAGTTACACCCAACTGATGGAAAAAGATTTACCATACAAATGGAAACCAAATATAAGAAGGAGTACCTATTCTTACAATGGATAAAAGAGAGTTTAAACCAAACACCATAAAAAGAGAGAGAGAAGGCCATTAAATAATGACAAAGGCGTCTATCCTGCAAGAAACCATAACAGTCATAAATATATATGCGCCCAACACTGGAGGACCAAGACATATAAAGCAAACACTACTAGACATAAAGAAAGATATAGTCCCTAACACAATAATAGTTGAGAACATGAATACCATCTATCAGCATTGGATAGATCATCTAAGCAACAAATTGCCAGAAAAACAGGATTTAAAATACACTTTAGACCAATTGGACTTGGCAGATACCTAAATAACATTGCACCTAATAACCACAGAATATATATTCTCCCATCTGTGCATGGAGCATTCTCCAGGATAGACCACATTTAAGGTCACAAATCAAGTCTCAATGAATTTTTTTCTTTTCCTTTTTTTGTCTTTTTCGTGTCCGGCAACAGATCGCAACCCTCAGTGTCGCGCCCGTACCGGACCGGGACCAGCAACGGGATCGCAACTCTCGGTGCTACACCCACACCTCGCTCAGCCAGTGAGCGGGAACCGGTCTGTATGTGGGATCCGAACCCTCGGCGGGAGCGCCACCACACTCCCAAGCGGTGCACTGTAGCAGTGCGCCACCGGGCCGGCCCAAGTCTCAATGAATTTTTAAAAATTGAAATTATTTCAAATATATTTTCAGATCACAACAGACTAAAACTAGAAATCAATAACAAGCAAAACTCTGGAAACTATACAAACACATGGAAATTAAGCAATAGCTCCTCAATGACATATGGGCCCAAGAAGAAATTAAACAGAAATTTAAAAATTAATAGAAAGCAATGAAAATAAGATAAATAAAACTGAACCCTTAGCTAGACTAATGAAGAAACAAGAAGAGAGAAGACTCAAAAGGAGACATTACAACTATTACCAGAGAAATACAAAGAATTATAATAGACTACTATGAACAAATATATGCAAACAAACTGGAAAACCTAGAAATGGGTAAATTCCTGGACACATACAACTTACCCATGTTGAATATGAAGAAGTAGGAAACCTAAACAGACCAATACCAAGTAATGAAGTTGAAGCAGTAATAAAAAGTCTTCCAAAAGAGAAAACCCCAGCAACAGATGGCCTTACTGCCAAATTCTCCCAAGCATTTAAAGAAAAACTAATACCAATTCTTATCAAACGCTTCCAAAAAATTGAAGAGGAAGGAATACTTCCAACTCATTCTATGAGATCAACATTAACTTTATATCAAAACTGGAAAAAAGATACAACAAACAAACTACAGACCAATATTCCTAATGAACACACATATGAAGATCCTCAACAAAATACTAGCAAACAGAATCCAGCAACACATTAAAAAGATCATTAACCATGATCCAATGGGACTCATCCCAGGGATGCAAGGATTGTTCAACATATGAAAATCAATAAACTTCATACATCACATCAACAGATTGAAGGAATATGATCATTTCAATAGATGCAGAAAAAACATTTGATAAAATCCAATACACTGTCATGACAAAAACACTCAACAAACTAGATTAAGAATTAAGAAGGAAAGTAACAACGCAATAAAGGTCATTTATGATAAACCCACAGAAAATATCCTGCTGAATGAACAAAAATTAGAGGCTTTTACTGTAAGATCTGGAATAGGACAAGAATGCCGACTTTCTGCACTCTTATTGAACATAGTACTGGAAGTGCTAGCCATCATGATAAGGAAAGAGAAATCAATAAAGGGCATCCAAATTTTAAAGGAGGAAGTCAAACTATCCCTATTTGCAGATGACATGATCATATACACAGACAACCCTAAAGACTCCACCACAAAACTGCTAGAACTAATAAAAAATTCAGTATATTGGCAGGATACAAAATCAACACACAAAAATCAAGACTTACTATACACCAATAATAAAATGGCTGAAGAAGAAATCAAGAAACTAATCCCATTCACAATAGCTACTCACAAAATGAAATACCTAGGAGTAAATTTAACTTAGGAGATGAAAGACCTCTTCAATGAAAACTATAAAACATTGTTGAAAAAAACAGAAGATATCCCATGTTCATGGATTGAAAGATTGGATATCATCAAAATGTCCATATTATCTAAAGAAATCTATACATTCAATGCAATCCCTATCAATATATCAATGACATTTTTTTCACAGAAATAGAAAAAACAATCTTAAAATTTGTATGAAACCACAAAAGATCTCATATGGCTAAAGCAATCTTGAACGAAAAGAACAAAGTTGGAGGCATAACATTTCCTGACTTCAAAATAAACTATAGAGCTATAGTAACCAAAACAGCATGGTACTGGCATAAAAATAGACAAAAGGAGCAATAGAACAGAATAGAGAGCCCAGAAACTAACCTCCACACTTATAGCCAACTGATTTTTGACAAAGATGCCAAGAATATACAATGGGAAAATGACAGTCTCTTCAATAAATAGTTCTGGGAAAATTGGATATCCAAATGCAGAAGATTGAAACTAGACCTTTATCTCTCACCATTCACAAAAATAAACTCAAAATGGATCAGTGACCTAAATTTAAGACCTGAAACTATGAAGCTACTAGAAGAAAACTCAGAGAAATGCTACACAAAATGGGAGTGGGCAGTGCTTTTATGAAGGAGAGCACAAAGGCACAGGAAACTAAAGCAAAAATACACAAATGGGACTACACGAAACTAAAAACCTTCTGCACAGTAAGGGACACTATCAACAAACTGAAGAGACAACCTACTGAATGAGCAAAAGTGTTTGCACACTACACATCAGACAAGGGGCTAGTATCCAGAATATTTAAGGGATTCAAACAACTCGACAGCCAAAAAAAAAAAAAAAAAAAAAAACCCAACATTGGATTTGGCAATACTTTTTTGGATATAACACCAAATTCACAGGCAACAAAAGCAAAAATAGACAGATGGGACTACATTAAACTTAAAATCTTCTGCACATCAAAGGAAACTATCAACAGTGAAGCAGCTACTTATGGAATGGGAGAAAATATATATCAGCTATATATATGAGAAGGGGTTAATATACAGTCTATATAAAGAACTCCTAACACTCAACAACAACAACAACAACAAAATAACCCAATTTAAGAATGGGCAAAGGACCTGAATAGATGTTTCTCAAAAGAAAAGATAAAATGGCCAACAGGCACATGAAAAATGCTCAACATCACTATTCATCAGGGATATGCAATTTAAAACCACAATGAGATATCATCTCACCCCAGTTAGAATGACTATTACCAACAAGACAGAAAATGACAAATGCTGGTAAGGATGTGGAGAAAAGGGAACCCCCCTACATTATTGGTCGGGATGTAAATTGGTACAGCCATTGTGGTAAACAGTATGGAGGTTCTTCAGAGAACTCAAAATAAATCAACCTTATGATCCAGCTATCCCACTCCTGCATATATACCCAAACAAAATGAAATCAATATATCAAAAAGACATCAGCACTCCCATGTCATTGCAACACTATTCACAATAGCCAAGAGATGGAATCAATCTAAATGCCCATAAAGGATGAATGGATTAAAAAACTGTGGTACAGATACATTAATGGAATGCTATTCATCTATAAAAAAAGAAATGATATCTTATTTGTAGTTACATGGAAGGAACTGGAGACCATCATGTTAAGTGAAGTGAGTCAGGCACAGAAATACAAACACCTCATGGTCTCACTCATATGTGGAATCTAAAAAAAAAAAAAAGTGGTTTTCATAGAAGTTGAGAGTAGAATAATGGTTACCGGAAGCTGGGAGGGGAGAGGGGCTGGTGGGGAGGAGAAGGGGTGGACTAACAGGCACAAAACTATGCCATCTACCCTAAGTGAATCATTGTGCAGTATGTACATGTATTGAAACAACACACTGTACCCCACAAAAATTAATACAAATAAAATTGGAAAAAAAAAAAGAGAAAAAGTATCTTTATGACCTTTGTGGAATTAATTACTCATCTCTTAAACAATACACAAAGTTACAAACCATAAAATGATGGGTAAAGGTGATTACATGAAAATAATAAACTTGCATATGAGAAAAGACACCATAAACAAGTTAAAACAATGAGATATCATTTGCCACCCATAATATTTGAAAAAGTATATAAACCTGATAATATCAAGTGCTGCTGAAGATGTGGGAAAACACATACACCGTTGATATGTGTATTGATACAAGTATTTTACAGATCAATTAAACAATATCCACTGAAGTTGAAGATACACTCATCCTAAGACCCAGAAATTCCAATTTTATTCAGAGAAAAAGCTACTCAAAGTTATTGGCCTGAGGACTATTTGTTACTGGTCTTCCATGAGGAAAGGAGCTTGTGACAAAATGTAAATCAACTCAATGCTTCCTTCATTGAGAAAGTCCTGTCGTGAAAATAAATATCAGCTAAATTACATAGTGTGGTTAATGACCTTGCTGATTTACATTCTAGGATAAGCTCCTTATCTCATTACAGACGTGTAATAATCAGTTCACAGATTGGCATTTGTCTGCAGACCACATTTTGAGTAGCATGAACCTGGAGAAACTCAAAAGTATTGACAAGATGATAATTTTGTAATATCCCCAAATTGGAAACAACATGTATGCTCATCAATAAATGGTTAGATAAACAAATACCAAAAGGCGATTAAAATAATATGCTGAATATTCGAGTGTTGTGATAAAGTATTTGACTTCAGTTTTTGTTTGTTTGCTGACAGCTTTCAAAACCCACCACTCTCTCTTCCCCTCCTGTAATATCTGGGCAAGCTGATAAGCTAGCCCTGATGCTCCTCCTTTGGTGCAGGAAGGAAGTTCAGACCATGTAAATGCTGGCCCGTGCACAGAACCCCTACTCCAAGTACACCATCTAATCACAATAAAAGCCTAGACAGACTCCTTTC
Source organism: Galeopterus variegatus (assembly GCF_000696425.1). Classification (NCBI taxonomy): domain Eukaryota; kingdom Metazoa; phylum Chordata; class Mammalia; order Dermoptera; family Cynocephalidae; genus Galeopterus; species Galeopterus variegatus. Next base: position 67,224 of record NW_007735930.1, read on the forward strand.
TCAGGTCTGTCAAGTCATTTTCAGACCAGATGGGGCCTTCCCTGCTCTCCCCAGAAAGCCTCATTGTATGAGTATAATAAACCTTTTCGATTCCAAGATGGCGACGGGTATGGAGAGGGGGTGCCAGAAAACAGCCTGAGCCTGAGAAGTGTGCGCTGAGCTGCCAGAGTGCTATCTGCATTTCCAAGAGCAACAAAAAATGAATAAGTCTTTCAACAACTAAACTACAACTATAAAAAAAGCAACAACAGACGTGGAGTTTAGGGCCGACACAAAAGAAGATTCCTGAGGGCGCCCGAGCCGCGCTGCTGACTGAGTAAGCAGCCCCAGGCAGCAGAGACCAGAGACCAAAGATGGGGTCCACGCCAACGTGGAAACGGAGAGAGAGCTGCCCGGACTGTCCAGCTCTGTGAATGACCCACAGCCCAGCCCTGCTTATGAGGCAGACCCCCGTACAGCTTCCGCCTCCCACACCAGACCAGCCACCGACCCCAGGGCTGCCTCCATTTTCTCGGGTGGGGGCGGAGCTGGCCGGTTCAGCCAGGTCTGAATCCCCCACCTGGCTGGGCTCTTCACTGAGCCCTGCCACTTGCTTGACCCGGCGCGGGGCCTTCCAGGGCCTGTGGGCCGGCCTCCCATCCCACTCCCTCGGTTCTATGGTGGGGCTGGTGACGTGGGGAGCCCCTGGTCAGCGTCGGGAGACAGGGAAAAGCGGGCCAGGACAATTGTTACTCCACCGCACCTGGGGCTCCGCCCCCAGTAAACCTCCTGTTGCCAGGAGGCATATACCACCTCTGTGGCCACCAGTTTGGAAAAATGCCTAGCTGATTTTTGGTTAGGAAAAGTGTGGTTGGAACGCTCCTGGGCTTACTCGAGCCTGCCAGAGAGCTGAATTCGGGCAGGCGCGGGAGTCAATCCATGCCGGGGGGATTCAAAGAGGAACTGTGTGCTGTGGGCTCCTCCTCCGAGGAGCACACGCTGAGAAACCCCCACTCAGTGCTACATAGCCACCCAGAGCAATGGGTAGACTGCGTCCAGGAGAAACCTGAAAGTATTCCTGGGCGGGGCCGAGCTGAGTGGGTTCTTGATTGAGGACACGGCTGACAGACAGGGTTGCAGTAGACACACCCCAGCTCAGAGAGGGGAGGTGTCCAGTTATGGAGGCGGAGACTCAGCAGGAAAATAAACACACCTTGCGGGCCACCCGGTAAGATCCAACACCCCCACCTAGTGTGCAGACTCAGCAGAAAACACACAACCTGTGGGGTCAACACAGCGGGATCCAGCAGCCCAGCAGAGTCCAGACTGACCAGAGAGGAGCCTCCCCAGAGAGGCCCAAGACTCGAGGCAACCACACACACAAGTCACTAGAGGCCAACTGAGCCAATAGGGTCAAACCTGGGCACTGTGAAACCCCCTGCCAAAATGAATAAACATCAAAAAAAAGATAAAAAAACAGATACCAGAAATACAAGAAACCTAGAAAGTACACCACCAAAGGTTAATAAATCTCAAACTCCAGATCCTATAGAACAAGAAGCCCTTGAAATGAATGACAAGGAATTTAGAGTGGTAATTCTAAAGAAATTGAATGAGATTAAAGAAGAC
>NW_007735930.1:69673-70235 GCF_000696425.1 Galeopterus variegatus
TCTCAGAAATGGAAAGAACTCTCCAGACATTTGTATGGAATAACAAAAGACCATGCATAGCCAAAGCAATGCTTAGCAAAAAAAATACAGCTGGAGGCATAACACTACCTGACTTTAAACTATACTACAAAGCCATAATAACCAAAACAGTATGGTACTGGCATAAAAACAGACACACTGATCAATGTAAAAGAATAGAGAATCTGAAACTCAACTCACACACTTACTTCCATCTGATCTTTGACAAAGGTATCAAGCCTATTCGCTGGGGTAGGGACTGCCTCTTCAGCAAATGGTGCTGGGATAATTGGATATCCATATGCAGGAGAATGAAACTAGATCCACACCTCTCACCATATACTAAAATCACCTCAAAATGGATCAAGGATCTAAATAAACACCCTGAAACAAAACTTATTAAAGAAAACATAGGAGAAACACTTCAGCAAATAGGACTGGACACAGACTTCATGAATACAACCCCAAAAGTATGGGCAACCCAAGAAAAAATAAACAAATGGGACTATATCAAACTAAAAAGCTTCTGCACAGCAAAAGAAAC
>NW_007735930.1:70930-71274 GCF_000696425.1 Galeopterus variegatus
TCTACCAAACATATAAATAAGAATTAATACTAATCCTGCTCAAACTCTTTCAAAAAACAGGAGAAGGAACACTTCTTAACACAGTGAATGAGGCAAGCATTACCCTAATATCAAAGCTACACAAAGATACCAAAGAAAAGAAAACTACAGACCATTTTCCTTTTTGAATATGGACACAAATAACCTTAACAAAATACTAGCAAATAGAATCCAATAGAACATTAAGAGGGTTATATACCATAACCAAGTGAGATTTATCCCAGGAATGCAAGGGTGGTACAACCTATGAAAATCAATTGATTTAATATATCACATCAACAGAACAAAGGGGAAAGAAACACTTG
>NW_007735931.1:0-2514 GCF_000696425.1 Galeopterus variegatus
TGAGGGTTGCGATCCCGTTGCCGGTCCCGGTCCGGTTCGGGCGCGACACTGAGGGTTGCGATCCGTTGCCGGACACGAAAAAAAGACAAAAAGGAAAAAAAAAAACCAGAGTTTTCATTAACCAGTAAAGAGAAGCATAGATGTATACTAACAAACCTTGGTTTTGGAACATAATTCTAAGAATTTATCAGATACATAAATATGTGTGTGTGTGTATTTATATATACATATATACATGTATATGTAAAGATTCAGGCAAGACTCATACAAAAAGATAAGATACAATATCTTTGGATAGACTTTATTAAAGATATCAAAACATTCTATCAGTCATGCATGCCTTATATTTACCTAGATGTAAAAATAATGTGAGATATTAAACTATAAGTTAAGGAAGCCATTTTTGCAGTTAAAAAAATATATAGGCCCAGTTTATTACCAACGTGCTGACATGTTGTGATTGAAAACAGAAAGAAAAAAATTCATGTGTTTTTGAGTAAGACCAGAAGCAAAATGGTCACCCAGGTGAAAATGACTCATCTCTTCTCTGTCTACATGGAAATGGGCTGCCACCACACTTCTCAAGAGAATCACTGTTTTTCTTCAAAAAAAGAGGAGGAGGGGAAAAGATAGCACAGAATCAACTCAAGGAAATAAACACAAATTCTGACCTTGATTATTTAAAACAAATAAAGACCAAGTCTTGCCACTCAGTTGTCTCAATCCATCAAAGAAACCCCCTACGGCTCTCTTACAACATCTGTATCATTGAAGGATTCACTTGGACACATAACTATAAATAAATGTGTAAGTAGTTGAGTGACTTGAAATCTTGGTAAATGTTTTTTAATATTTTTTCTGTAAGTGTTGGAGAATATCAGTTAAATCAAGACTATTCTTTCTAATATAATTTAACTAACAGGTTCAGGTTTTTAAACCCACTTTTATATCATGATAAAAATCTACAAGATAAACATATTTGTCTTCTGCTTTCCCATGATAATAACCATCTTAGTTAACATTTATGGAGCACTTACTATGTGGTAAAGACCTTATATGCACTATCGTGTTTAATCTTCACGACAACTTTATGAGATAAGTGGTGTCCAATAAATCCAATCACACAATTATTTAAATGATCTGGTGAGGCAGCCTACCCAGCTGGCCAGGAACTCCAGGGTTCAGGCTTTCTGATCTAAGTCTGTCCTAGTCCCAGCTTGGCTTGGTGCCACCTGGTGGCAACTGCACACTCAAGTTTAAATATCAGTGGGGATGATTCTGGGTCTTTTGGCTGGCTGACTCTTCCAGGATAGTGGCAGTGATTCCAGGAATCTCCTAGGTGGATGACTCTCATTTCATCAGGCAGAAACAGAGAAAATGAGCAAGAAGAATATTGGGGTTGGGGGGACCATCCATCTCTACTTCCGAAGATACTTTTCAATTGTCTTTATCACAAACAAGTATTATTACAGTTTTACTACATTATTCTCCTTCTTACAGATGATGAAACTTAAGAAAGCATAGAATTGAAGGGACCTTCCCAAGGTCGCATGGCATATAAGTGGCAGAGACAGAGGAGGTCTGTCTAATGCAATCCAACTTATCTATCTCAAGAAGAGAGGATGATTATTTAATTATCATTATCGTGAGTGCTTGTAATACCCTCATAATTTTTTTAGGCTTATCCCATAGGGCATTGCCTTTATTACTAGATTGTGATTATAAATAGATTTGGCCAGGCCTTTTTTTTGTTGTTGTTCTGTGCAGCTCTTTCTCTTGTAAACTTGGCACCTGAAGAAGCCATCTTCCCTAGCTTCATGCATAGGGTGTGAAGTTCACAAAGCATCCCTTCCCTTCCTGACGTTCCAGCTTCCTTCATCTGTCAAGTCTACCGATGAGTGCTGAACGAGTTTTCAGGGAGAAGGCACTCAGGCGGATTCCAGACGGGCCTAAGATCAATGTGTCACTACGTACCCATGTTATATTTATTAAACTGGTGAATGAATGAATGACTAGGTCACTACGAATTCCGAAACCAGTGTTTTGAAGGAGGCAGTACAGAATTTGAAAGCCGAAGTTCTCTTAGCACACACCTATTTATTTCCCCTCCCTTCCTGGATTCTGTGCTCTCAAGGTTTTTTTCTCTCTAAACAAATGGCATTTATTAAAGAAAAATTCATTTTCTCATGTACCAACCAGTGTTGCAGTCTTTCGATGTTTTAAGTATATACAGAGGCATGGAAACTGGGCATTTTAATGAGTGAGCACAGCCTTGACATAAATAAATGCACTGCTTTGGTTATGTTTTTGGAAATAAGAAAAAAGATATCTCATCCTTTGTCACCAGGGCCTCTGAGGTTGTCAGTGTAGATGAGATGACCTTCCAGGACCTTTATTATGGAGCCGCATGGTCATGATTGGGAGCTGTACTAACACAGCCAATGGGCAATAACTTGCTCATGGTCTGTGCTGTGTCCTGCAGTGTCCACTGTCTGCTGGGGTGGTATGGCTGTG
>NW_007735931.1:3245-4633 GCF_000696425.1 Galeopterus variegatus
AAGCATTCAATCCTGGGAGTTTGAGGAGAGCATCTGAAATATTTGCAGAAGGCGATAGAGAGGGCAGTGGTGGAGACAACTCCAGGTTTGGGTAAAGCAGGCCTTGTTGCTGTTTCCTTTGATGATGTTCTGCTATACTGATGCATAATGGGGCCTGTGACAGTAATCAGGGCTACACGACGATGTGGAAAGAGTAGGGCATTCTTAAGCCGGAAACTAGCAGGGTGGCTGTGCAGGTTTTATATCAAATACTTCTGCACTGTTTGGTGAATAGTCTTGCCCTAAGCCCCTCCAGTGCCCCACATCCCACTGGGATTTCTGATTGATTCATCACCTGAAGGAATATCACCTGCTTTGGTGGGGGAGGAGGATCCTCAGGACCCTGCTCCAGGGACATGACCAGTGCCCATTCAGATTGGCCAGTGACGGCTGTTAAATATGTTGAGTGCCATTCCTGAAAAAGTTCATGGGAATAAATGCCAAAACGTACCTCGGTCCAGTCCCACTCCACCATTTGATAGCCTCAGGTCCTCAAGTTAACACCCAGTCTTTCCTCTTCTGAGCTCTCGTCATATCAGTAATTATCGCAACACCACAGGCTTGTTCTCAGGACTAAAGATGTCAAGGATAACAGTCTTCTGGGATACGGTAGATCTGTAAGAAATGGGAGTTTTCAAACTGAAAGACAAAGTGCCCCTGAGAGCAGAAGGCCTCACTTGTGAGCTCTCGGGCATGAGAAGTCCCATCTTCAGGCTTCTGTTTGAAAAAAGGGAAGAATGGAGGAAAGCGGAAGGAGAGAGCACATAGAATAGGATCAGGGATCCTGGGAAACTTGAACTTTCAGTATGAACCACCTTTGACAAATAGGAATTTTGGACATGTGCACTTTTTCTCCCTTTTCAATTGGCCCTGTTGCTTTAGGTGGCAAAGAAAATGTCATGTTTGTGGACAATTTTGTTCACTTTTAAAAGTGGGTTTATTTAATGTGGATTTGGAACAAAAAAATAAATCAATAAAATGAGCAGCTTCGGGAGCCCGAGTGAAGGCAGCTGAGAAAGGACAGAACTCCAGAGGGCTCTCAGACACTGTTCAGGAAGCTCTGCAGTTTACTCAGTCTGGGATTCTAAAAAAAGATTAGTTAGGCAGTAGTTTACCTTAGACCATTAGGAGATGGATTTTAGCCAAAACAGACTGCCAAACACAAGAGAAAAGTTGGGGGAAGGAATTATTTTTAGTGTTCTGAGAAAGCTTTAATAATATTCCTATGAGAGTTTCATTAATCATTGGCACTTTGTACTGAATGGGTAAATTTTAGTATTTTTAACACCCCTCAGTTTCACCCTGTTTGTTCATTAATTCTTCCATTAAACTACAATTGAAGGGCTGGC
>NW_007735931.1:5194-9632 GCF_000696425.1 Galeopterus variegatus
CCCTCAGTTTCACCCTGTTTGTTCATTAATTCTTCCATTAAACTACAATTGAAGGGCTGGCACATGGCTCACTTGGGAGAGTGCGGTGCTGATAACACCAAGGCCACGGGTTCAGATCTCTATATAGGGATGGCCAGTTAGCTCACTTGAGGGAGAGTGTGGTGCTGACAACACCAAGCCAAGGGTTAAGATCCCCTTACCGGTCATCTTTAAAAAAAAAAACTACAATTGAGCAACTACCTCGCTATAAGGCAGTGGACAAGGAACCAAATATAAGCTGGGGAATGTGGTCTCCACTGATTCTTGGCTCTTGGTAGTCTACAATTGAGCAACTACCTCGCTATAAGGCAGTAGACAAGGAACCAAATATAAGCTGGGGAATGTGGTCTCCACTGATTCTTGGCTCTTGGTAGTCAAGTGTTAGTGTAGTCCTCTTCCACACTGAATACTGCTGACCTGTGCTAGGTTATTGCAGAAATCAGAGTATGTGACTTCTGAGGTTAGGCCATAAAAGACATTGAGACTTCTGCCTTGTTCTCTCTCTGGTCACTCACTCTGGGATAAGCCAGCTGCCATGTTGTGAGGATTCTCAAGCATCCCTATGGAGAGGAACTGAGGCCTCCTGCCAGTAAGCCAAGTGAGTGAGCCCTCTTGAAAGCTGATTCTCCAGCCTTGGTTAGGCCTTCAGGTGACTTCAGCATTGGCTACAATCTTGACTGGGACTACAATTGACACCCTGAGCCAGAGCCACTGAGCTAAGCTGCTCCCAAATTTCTGACTCACAGAAAATCTGGTTAAGGTAATAAATGCTAATTATTGTTTGAGCCCCTTTACTTTTAGGGTAATTTGTTATGCAACAATACGTAACTAATATAATTGGAAAAACCAGTCTTTATCTGCCCATTCAGACAATCTGAACTATTGACTATTCAGCACTGCTTAAAGCAAGTTGTTATATTGTCTTCCACCCACATTTAGAGAAGGGGTGCTTTGGCAAATGTGACATGTCAGACACTGTCCTTGCCCGCACCTCCTGCCTCATCAGTTTGTGGTGTGATGTGTTAGTGTGGCAATGACCATCCAGGACCCTAGCTGCAAGAGCTTGTTGAGACTGCTAAGTTTTACAGACAGTTGGGGTTTAACCATTTAACAAATAGGTTAATCCTTTCAAAGTGTCATATCATAAATATTTAAATTTATATTAGTGTATGTCTTTCTAAAGTGTACCACCTGCTTCCTGCCTTCTCAAACAGAGTACTTTATGCAGCTTCGATGATTCTGGATTTACTCTTATTGTGAGGCCTCGAGGGTGGTTGTGAAGACAGAAGGTGCCAGCAGCACAGGGCATGACACACCCTGTGGATAACCATGGGGATGATGGTCCCTGCAGCAGCAGTTCTGGAAGCCTCTTGTGTGATGACATCTCTGATGCCAGCCTGTTTTCACGAGCCCTCTGTTGTAGGTGACTGTCTTAGTTCGGACTGCTAAAACAAAAATACCATGGACTGGATGGCTTAATCAGCAAACATTTATTTCTCAAAAATTCTAGAAGCTGGAAGTGCAAGATCAGGGTGTCAGCAGGGTCAAGTTCTTGGTGAGGGCCCTCTCTCTGTTTTACAGATGGCCACCTTCTTGCTGTGTCCTCACATGGCAAAGAGAATAAGAGAGATATTATCTCTCTTATGCCTCTTCTTTTAAGGGCACTAGTCCCATCCATGAGGGTGCCATTCTTGTGACCTCATCACCTCCCAAAGGCTCCATATCTCCTCATATCCTCAACTTGGGGATTAGCACTTCAACCTGTGAATTTGGGAGGTGTGGAGAGGGGCACAAACATTCAGTGCAGAGCATTGACCTTCTGTTGAACCAGGCAGCATGCTCCTTTCCAAACTTCTGTCAGTCTTCTCCCTCCCTATTACTATTTAATTATTATTTAAGCCATTTAAGATTTAATTAATACTGAAATGTTTCTTTAAATCAATTTATAGATTTATTAACTTTGTTTTAAAAGGAAATTTTCTATCTTCATCATAAAGGGAAGATCAATATGGTTTGCCAAGAACAGATAAGGATAAAAAGACATACCGTGAAAATAGAATGAACAATATTATTAATTGTAAGTAGCTGTTACTACCAGAGAAAATTCTAAGCCCCAGCCTTGTCCTCTCTTCATGGAAATGGAAGATTAGAAGCTTGTGGAGAGGATTTAAAGATAAACTAAAACCTCTCCAATTGGAATTCTCTCCAATTGGAAGGATTGAGCAAGACAAAAGTAATGACTATCTCACCAAAATGGTTTAATGTGGGGCCCACGTGCCTCCCATAATCACCTGCAGATTGGCCAGGCAGGTTTGCTGCCTTGGGTTGGCTTCCTCCAGCATGCTTCGCTTTGCAACACCAGGTTCCTCTGATTTGTCAACACCATTCCAAGCACTGTCTACAGATCTGCGTGGCAGAAACCATCAACCACGGGTGCTCTCTTCTTAGCTTGTCCTTCCCTGTTCTACAGCATGGAGGGTAACAGCTCTGGCTGTGGTTCAAGTTCTGCCTCCTCTCCTCACTATATGATTTGGAGTAAGTTGATTGACCTCTCTTGAGTCCATCAGAAAATAGAAATGATACTGTATAGTCATTGGGTTGTTGAGAGGGTTGAAGAGATCAGTGTACATACAACATTGTCATTCACTATACCAAGGATATATCTCAGTTGCCATATTTGCATTCCTAACTATTTGAATATTTTGGGTTCAAGTTTTGGGAGAGAATCTTCTTCCTGGGCCTGAATTTTCTTTTTCAAAAAAAAAAAAAAAAGAAAACTTTTTGCAGATAAAACTCAGGGTTTTAAAAAAACACTTTTTAAAAATAAAACTTTAGGTGTGTCAAATCCCTAGTTCCTGATGTCTCCAGCTGGAAGCTGGAACCAAAGAAAACTTTTTGCAGATAAAACTCAGGGTTTTAAAAAAACACTTTTTAAAAATAAAACTTTAGGGCCGGCCCAGTGGCGCACTGGATAGTGCGCCGCTTGGGAAGCGCGGCGGCGCTCCCGCCGAGGGTTCGGATCCGCCCTTCCTATGTATGTGAGTCAGTCAATTCCCATGTTTGATTTAAGATAGTTCAAGTTATATATGGCTGCTAAGAGAAGATTCTTGGTTGATCGAGCACTTTCTTCAGTAAGGCCATGCCTGCTTAGGGGTGACTAAGGGAATATTACATGTAGAAGTGTTAGAATGGGTTAATCAACTGGGAACCCATTTCAGGTGAATGTCAAGATGTTTTAAAGGGGGCACGTGGTGCCAAACTCGATGAGAAAGTGATTCCTAGGGGTGCAGTGACTTCCTGTAAAGAGTCAGGAAGGACACAAAATATTTTCTTCTATTCCCAGTAGACAAGATCTCTTTTTTGATTCTTACCTCTCTCTCTTCCTTCTTGCCTCCCTGTCATTGAGGGTGGAGCCTGCCGTGGTAAACTAAGCCAATGACAGTTTTCATTTGATTCACTCTTCAAGCCTTTTGGCATACAGTGTCATCAAGGGCAATGGGTAAGCCCACTAACATGTCAGGCACTGACGTAGGTCCTCACTGAATTCTTACAACTCACCCTCGGAAGAATTCTTATTCCGTGGAAAAGGAAATGGAAACTCAGAGATGTTAAGCCACATGCCCACAATGTCCGTTTGGAAGAGGCAGGGCTGAAACGTGAACCTGAGACTATACACTCCCTGGATTCATTTCCTATGGCTGCTGTAACAAATTAGCACGAACTCAGTAGCTTACAAAATCACAAACTTACAGTTCTGCAGGTAATCAGAATTGAGTCTTACAAGGGCTAAAATCAAGATGTCAGCAGGACTGGTTGTTTCCGGAGGCTGTGAGGGAGAACATGTTCCTTGCATCTTTCAGCTTCCAGAGGCTTCTGGCATTTCTTGGCTCATGGCCACATCACTCCAATCTCTGCTTCCACCATCACAGCTACCTCTCTGACCCTCAGGCTTCCCTCTTCTAAGAACGTTTGTGATTACATTAGGCCCACCTGGATAATCCAGGATGCTCCCAGGTATCAAGATCTTAACTTATTCACAGCTGCAGTTGCTTTTGCTATGTAAGGCAGTATATTCACAGGGTCTGGGGATTAGGAAAGGGACACCTTTAGGAAGGGGCATTATTCAGCCTGACACGCTCCTCAAATCTATGCTCATTCCCAATCCCACCGTCAGGAGGGGATGCCCACAATAGACAAGGAGTTTTGTGTTTGCATCTTCCCTCCAAGAACAGGTACTTGCCCTTGTCCTTGGTCAAGAGCCAAGTCCTTGAGTTAGAGTCAGATGGCTTGTCTCAAACTCCCAGTTCCAAGGGACAGACTTGGCCTGCTGTGGGACGTGAGACTTCTTTGGGGCAAGGGGCCTCTTATGCATGGAGAGCATTTCAGGCTAATGACAGTG
>NW_007735931.1:9941-15552 GCF_000696425.1 Galeopterus variegatus
GAAGTTTGTGTTGGCTAAATCTGTGGTTGGTCTGTTGCTTTTCTTTCCCCACTCAGCTACCTCAGTAGTTTCTCTGTGGTTTGTGGGGGACTCACAGTTCTTGACCTCAAGACTCTTATTGGTCTAGATGAGATTGGTTTGTTTGGAACGTCTGACGCGCTTGGGTTCCTTGCAACATCTGGGCCACCCTGCTTAGTCTGACAAGAAACGGTGATCACGTCGTTGACTTTTGGTGGTCTTGTTTGTGGCACCACAAAGTCATCTTCAAAATCCATATTCCTTTTTGGATTTAGGTATTAACCCCCTTGGTAAGAGGAGAAAGATAATTGTCAACAAATTAAGGAGAAAAATCATACAATGAATCTGGCCCAACACAGAATAACTTAAAACTAGCCTAGGAAAAGTTTGAGAAACTCTGCAATGAGGATAAATCAACAAATAAAATTTTTCACATTAAATATCACTCCTGTGTTATAACACCAAGGTCAAGGGTTCAGATCCCCGTACCGGCCAGCCATCAAGAAAAAAGAAAGAAAGAAAAATATTACTCCTATTTGATATCAGATCTGTGCTGGTCTTTTCACTGAAGTCATCTGATTTAATCACCCTTCAATTACCCTGGAAGGTAGGTCTAATTGTTCCCACTTGATAGATTAGGAAACTGAGACCAAAAGTGGTGAACTGATTTGTCCAAGACCACAGACTCAGGAACTTCTTCAGGAAAAGGCCGAAGGCAGCTCTGACAGCAGACTCTGCCCATTCATCTACCCGCTTGCTACTCAAAGCCTGGGCTGTGGACTAGCAGCTTCAGCATCTGCCGGGAGTTTGTTAGAAATGCAGAATCTCAGGCCTGATCCCAGAGCCGCTGAGTGAGAATTTTGTCAAAAATCTCAGGATGACTCATGTGCATGTTGGAAGAGGAGCTGCTCACCCACCCCCACCTCCAGCTAAGCTGAGTAGACATTAATTGAGCATGCCCTGTGTGCTAAGCCTGTGGTGAGGCTGCAAAGACATTAAGACCCAGCCCCTGTAATGAGAAACTCAAAGTATAGGGCAGCAGACTGCCTTCATGGTTAATAACAGTAGTCACAGGGTGCTCAGCAGGCACAGAGGAGGGACACTTAACCAGGAAGCCATCTCTTGGAACTTATTCCTAAACTGAGTGGGCAGCAGTGATCCACTGTGGTTGATAATAGCAACTCCGAATCTGCACCGTCTGGTTTCAAGTTCTAGTTCTACTACTTCCCAGCTGTGTGATGTGGGGCAAGTTACTTAACCTCTCTAGGCCTCAGTTTCTAGATCTGTAATATGGGGGATCATAATAGCACCTGCTTGTTGTGCCGATTAAATGAAACGATACCTGTGAAAGACACACAATGGCTAACACTCAGCCTTAAAAATGTCAGTTATTATTGAAGGCTGAGTATACAACAACAAAAACAAACAGCAGAAGTCCAAGCAGCGTTTTGCAGGTGGGGAAGATAGATGAGCATTAAAAATGTCAGTTATTATTGAAGGCTGAGTATACAACAAAAACAAACAGCAGAAGTCCAAGCAGCGTTTTGCAGGTGGGGAAGATAGATGAGCAGTAGCTCTCCAAATGCAGAAGTATAACTGAGGATGACATCTGGGACTCACGTTGGAACATTTTCATTGCATGAAAGCAGATATTTCTTGAGCACCTGCTCAGTGCCAAAGCACTGCCTGGGACTCACGGAACATTTTCATTGCATGAAAGCAGATATTTCTTGAGCACCTGCTCAGTGCCAAAGCACTGTTTGAGGCTCCTAAGATACGAAGGCTGAATTTATGAAAATAGTTCCTACACCTGAAGGCATCACAGTTAAGGGCCAGAAAGCCATCAGTCATATGACATGATTTATGTTTAGTTTGAGGCTCCTAAGATACGAAGGCTGAATTTATGAAAATAGTTCCTACACCTGAAGGCATCACAGTTAAGGGCCAGAAAGCCATCAGTCATATGACATGATTTATGTTTATTACAAAGCTATACTTTTCCCTCTAAGTACTGCTTTTACTGCATCCCACCAATTTTGGTATGTCATATTTTCATTCTCATTAATTCAAAACATGTTCCTATTTCCCATGTAATTTCTTCTTTGACCCTTCTTTATTGTAGCATTTACCTATTTCTGTTCAGCCAGTGCTCACTGAATGCCTGCTGTGTACCTGGCCTAGCCATAGATTCTGATCTCAAGGAGTTTGTAGTCCAAAAGTATCTACCACCTGGTTGAAAAAGTGGAACACAACTTTTTATGTAGAATATACGAAGATTCTAGTCCAGCTCTTTCAAGCCCAGATTTTCTGACTCCCAAGATATTTTTCACTGTTCAGTTGCTGGCTTTGAAGCAAAACCTGTCCTGGTCGCCACAGTATTCCCAGCACCTAGCACAGTGCCCCGTGCATAGTATGTATACTTATTCAATATTTGTTTGACAGAGTTTATCTTTGATACCCAAGCATTTTGTTTCAATTATTTTGAATTATTCTCTTCACCTGTCTGATTTTTGACTCATTTCTCCCACTTTCCGTCAAGACTTATTTAAAGCATATTTGTTAGCAGGTGGAGCTCCCTCTCTTTCTAATTGTCCTGCAGTGTTTATGGTGAGACCTTATGGGATTGTGCAGACCCTAGCACCCCAAGACCCTCACGCATTTCCTTTTCCACCCCTGAGCCAGAGGTGCCCTGCTCTCCCTCTGCCTTCCATCCATGGCGGGCTGCAATGTGTTGGGCCTCTGCCCAGATCGTGCTTGGAGTGGCACCAGCTGCACAGGATGCATGAAATATTTGTTCAGAGAGATCCAGAAGTGCCAATCTGAGTAGCATCAGCTGGTGCTCCAGGATAGAAATCATTTCTCCATCTTTGCTTGAAAGTCACTGTGCTTCTCCTGCACTCAGCAGTTTATGGGGTGCCATATTGTTTTCAGTCTTCCGGCCCTTGCCTGTTTCAAAATGTGGCCGGGTGCTGTTAAACAGCTCCATGTTCCTGCAAGAAAGAGTTGTTTCCATGGAAGGGGCCACCCCCCAGTTCAGCATCACTGCCTTTAGTCAACATATCAGAAGCTGGCAGATCCCGATTCCCTGTAGGCTGGACCCAAGAGGCCTACTCCTTCAGGATGACTCGGCAGTATTCTTACCCTCTTGTTTTGTAGGAGATGCATTATTGTGAAGAGATGCCTCTCCTGGGAGTGGGTTTGGAGGATTAGGACTTTTTCTATCCAAATCAGTTACCTGCCTCTTCAGAAATCGTGTTCTCTTCTTTCTGCCCCCTGTGCAGACTTTCATTCCTTGTATCCTCCAGCTGTTTACTCATTCATGTGTGCCATGAACAGGGTGGGTTAGAAGCCATACAGCCTGGTTTTGATTCTGGCTCCCTCACATTACCTATGATAGCCTTGGATAAGTTGCTTGAGGCTGTCTAAGCCTCAGTTTCCTCATCTGCAAAATGGGTGCGATTCTAGTACCTACCTCCTGAGATTGTGAGGATTCAATGAGGCGATATCTACACAGTGCTTAGCAGTATCTGGAGCAAGGTAAATATCCTACATATGTCTGATCTCATTGCTGCTGTTGTTCATAGCAAAGGTTTGGTGGGTCTACTACAGGCATAACAGTGTTCTTAAAGAACTTACTTTCATGGATGCAGGTGTCAAAGTAGCTATGTTGTGCCTGTAGGGCATAGATGTATGCTTACAATATTCTTTGAGTTCTTGAAAAACTTAAGACATGGTTAAAACATGTGAGAAGGAACAAGACTAGAAGCCATATGCTTGCCCAGCAGGATAGAATAAGGGAAGTCTAAGAATCCCAGAAACGAGTGTAGGGAGTGGGTCAGTGGTAGCTGTGGGGGAAGAGGGTAGGGTCATGTGCCCTGAAGGATGCTGAAGATCATGTTGACAGGCAGAGTTTGGCATTGGTCACATTGGAACAAAGGTATTCCTAGCATAGGGTCCAGTGTAAGCAAAGGTAGAAAATCCAGGATGTGTCAGGAAACAGAAGAGCCCAGTAGAGGATGTTCTTAGGAGCACAATGAGACCCTATGATAGATGGCCTTGAACACTGGGGTAAGGGCTTTACTCCGACTTCAGCAAGCAGGAAGGAGGCCTTGCAGGGTCTAAATCAGAGTTGGATCACAGCAAAGGTGAGCTTTAGTGAGTTCACTCTGGCGGTGATGCCAAGGAGGGACTGACACAGAGGAACCACAGGCAAAAATCACAAGCTCTGCAGGAGAAACCATCCCAGTGTTTCTTCCCTGCCTTGGGAGGTGGGGCCAGAGGGAACAGGGACAGCAGCATGGAAGTGAGAGGCATTGTACAGGTAGAAGTTTATCTGACTTGGGTGCCAGTTGGTTGTAGGGAGTGAGGGATGATTGGGGGTCCTGACGATTCGAATGCATGGCAAAAGCATGACTAGATCCACCAAGTCCAATTGGAGACAGAAGTCTGCACAGAAAAGGTTAACAGAGCTTAGGCACCAGCTGCCGTGAGCAGTTCCAAAGGAGTGGGACAAGAGCAAGTGCTTTGTGTCAGAGGCTGGGGGAGCCTGGCAGCCTGAACTAGGCAGGGAGGACCATTTCAGGGGCACTTGCGGAAACCCTTTGGAATAAGGATCAGGCTTCTTTGGCAGCACAACTGCTAAGAACACCTTAGCAGACATCAGAATCATCTGGAGAGTTATTCAAATATAGACTCCTAGGCCTCGCCCCCAGACATTCTGATTCAGAACAGGCCCGTGGGTTTGCATTTCTAACAAGTATCTCATATTTGGCAGCACAACTGCTAAGAACACCTTAGCAGACATCAGAATCATCTGGAGAGTTATTCAAATATAGACTCCTAGGCCTTGCCCCCAGACATTCTGATTCAGAACAGGCCCGTGGGTTTGCATTTCTAACAAGTATCTCATATGTTGCTGCTGCTGGTCCCTGGACCACATGTTGAGTGTGCTGCACTAGACTATGCCCCGGCCCCCGGAACACCCCTGCTGTTCCTACACAAGCTGACACAGGGCTGGCGTGTGGGGCTGTGCTCCACCTGTACTACTGTTCCAGCAGCAGGGGTCCCCCCCCCCCCCCCCCACCTGCCTGATGCGCCTCTCCCGTTGGTCCCGGTGGTCTTCTTTTTCATCCCTGTTCTTCATGGATCTCCCCTTGTATGTTACCAGTTGGGGATTTTGTTGCTGTTGTTCAAACCTTTTACCTCTCCAGGACTTGTCATTCCAAGTCCTTCAATTGTGGGTGCCAGCTGTTGCTAAGGGGTTGCATGTGTACACGCACACAGCATGTCAGGCTCCACATGCTGGGTGCAGGAGACTAGACCTACTATAAGCCTTGATCTTTTCTGGGCTATTCTGGAAAGGATTCTACTGGCTAAACTGGAATCACTCAGGACTGGCAGAACTTCATCCCTCCCTGGTAGTTGCTACCTTATTAAAAAGGACAGAGGCATTGTGAGTGAGCTGTGTCCAAACTCTTAGATGAGAAATCCAATTAACAAAGATGTTTGTAAAATGAGAGTAAATATGCCCAGAGCAAGGGCCTGTCAAGCTCTTTTGTGGATTTTAGTGTTCAGGTTGTATGACCTCCATTTT
>NW_007735931.1:16095-17137 GCF_000696425.1 Galeopterus variegatus
AGCAAGGGCCTGTCAAGCTCTTTTGTGGATTTTAGTGTTCAGGTTGTATGACCTCCATTTTTTTATTATAGCGAAATATACATAACATAATATTTATCATTTTAACTATTGTAAGTGTACAATTCAGTGGCATTAAATACATTCACAATGTTATATAACCATCACTACTATCTATTCCTACAATATTTTCCTCAGTCCCACTTGTACTCTGTACCCATTAAATAATAACTCCCCCTTCCTCACTCCCCCAAGCCCCTGGTAATCTCTATTCCAATTTATACTTTTATGAATTTGCCTATTCTAGGTACCTTATGTAAATGGAATCGCACAATATTTGTCTTTCTGTATCTGGTTTATTTCACTTAGCATGATGTTTTCAAGGTCCATCCGTGTTGTGGAATATATCTAAATTTCATTCTTTTTTATGACTGAATACTATTCTACTGTGCATATATACCACATTTTGTTTATCCATTCATCTATTGATGGATAGTTGGGTTACTTCCACCTTTTGGCTAGTGTGAATAATGCTCTTATGAACATAGTACAAATATCTGTCTGAGTCTGTTTTCAATTCTTTTGAATATGTATACCTCTAGGAGTCACTGGACCTTTCTCAACAGCAGCTGCATCATTTTACAATCCTACCAGCAGCACATGAGGGTTCCAATTTTTCCACATCCTTGCCAACACTTGTTTTTTTCCTATTTGATTTCCAATTATAGCCATTCTAGAAGGTATGAAGTGGTATCTCGTTGTGATTTCGATTTGCATTTCCCTAATGACTAATGGTGTTGAGCATCTTCTCAATGTGCTTATTGGCCATTTGTGTATCTTCTTTGGAGAAAGTGACATCCCATCCTTTTTTTACACACAGATCCCCTTTTTTTTTTTTCTCTCTCTTGCTTTCTTTTGGTTCATGGCTACATTCCTGCACATGAGTTTCAACTATGCTAATTTCTTCTAGTACTGTTTAGAATCGAAGGTGAAAAGAAAACAGTAATTGAAATAGTTGCTATTTACATCGAGGAGGTTGGTATTA
>NW_007735931.1:17755-21323 GCF_000696425.1 Galeopterus variegatus
AAAAAGAAAAAAAAAAAAAAAAAAAAAAAAAAAGAATCCTTTAGAGCTTGCTAATCTCCAAATAGTTTTTCTTTATAATTTTCTGAGGTTATGAAATTAACTCTGTAGATTGGAGTGTAGTTTGTCACTGTAATTGCTGAGCATTTTAATTATCAGACATGTTTTATGCTTTCGTGAAATGCTCATTTCACAGCTTGCTGGTAGGTCTTTTTGTAGAATGAGGAAGTGAATACTCACACCAGAGAAGAGGTGCTGACTTGACAGGGCATCGCAATCAAAAAGAGAGGAGAACACGGCCTGCCACCACTGTCATCTGCAAGCACGAAACTGTACCTGCATTTGGGGTAGGTGAGGGAGGGTGTTTCCAGTCTATTGGGATTATCAGAATAAAAACAAGCACCAGAAGTTCCACTTTTGGTCCACAGATGTTTTCCTTTTTCAGCTCAGCTCATTGTGTCGCTGATTTTTTTTTCAAGAGAGTCGTGGGACAAGGCCCAGTCTTTAGGCTCTGGCATTTGACAGTGAGGTATTTTGATATCTCAAATAATTGGTGGAAGGATGGAAAATAGTTAAATGGAAGTCATGTAAGGGCAACTAAGAGATTAAGGAATGACTCTTTCTCATGAGTGCTTACTACATACCACGTGCTGTTATAGACCTTGTAATGCCAGCTGGGAGTTGGGGGGGTCACCATCCACCCACCCATCCTTCCTTCCTTCCTTCATTCTTTCTCTTTTCTTTTGTCCCTCCTTCCTTCCTTATCTACAGAGATTTATCCAGTGCCTATAATATGTCAAGCATATGTTCTAGTCATTATGAACATACTAGTAGACAAAGCATAGTCCTTGCTTGCATTCTGTGAGGGGTGGGGACAAAATGGGTAATTAATGACATTTCCCCTCTCCCCAACTCCCTGCAACATTTATTTATTTTTTTGCTTATTTATTTCTAATATATCAGTTACCATATCAGGATCCAGTTAGGAGACAGACACTAAATATTAATTTTAACAGGGAAAGTTCACTATTAATAATTATTAACTACAATAGGATATTGGCTAATAAGAGGTGAAGAACTCTAAAGAATTCAGGAATACAGGGTTGGGAGCCACCACTCCCATGAGGGCTGAGGCAATGCACCAGAGAAAGGAGCATATCTAGGGTCCCCATTCCCCCGGACAGGATCCAGACCAGGCCATCATCCCTTGATGGCAGAGAAGTTCACCCTGAAGCCCAGTGACAGTGGGACTCCCTGGAAAGCCACTCACTGTGGTGCCAGAGAAGGATGTCTATGGGAGGTGCCCTACCACGGAAGTCCCTGGGAATCTGCCACGGAGGACAGTGTGCTGGGAGGTTGCCCTCTGCGGGGGCAGGAGTGGGCTGCCCACTGGGAGGTGCCTTCAGAGAGAGCTCCACACCACAACTGGGCTCCACCAGTGTCCCTCAAGCGCCCTCTACTGGCAAAGCTTGACGTGATGCCAGCTGGAAAGGGGGAACTTTCCTTAAACCCAAGCAGAGTGAGATAGCTGGGTTTGGCGCTGAGAGGTGATCTACCAGTGACTGGCACAGATGCTAATAAGTGCTATGGGACAATAAGCACAGTGAGGAGGATGAGATGTATTCGGTGTGCTGTTTGATAGAGAGTGCTCAAAGAAGGCCTCTTTGGAAAGGTGACATTTGAGCAGAGACCTGAAGCAAGTGATAGCTGTTGGCAGAGCATTCCAGGAAGAGGGAACAGCAAGTACAAAGGCCCTGAGGTTGGAGCTGGGCTGGCATGTTTGAAGGACAGCAGGATGCCAGCTGCTACACAGTGAATATGGATGAAGGGACGAGAGGTGACTGAGAATTAGCATTTTGCCAGAGCATACATGCTAAGAGAGATGGGAATCCTTTGGAAAGTCTTGATCATAGAACAGACTAGAACTGACTCAAAAGGAACACTGGCTGCTGCATTGAGCAGATTGGCGAGGGATGGGGTGGTAACTGCAACAGGGGTCCCAGTTAGGAAGTACCATAGTGATCCAACCTCCAGCCTCCTCTGAGGTTGAAAGACTTCTGTGTCCAGTGTAAATATGTGTTCAAAAGTGGTTATTTTTCTCTTTGAGATAGTGAACAAGTTTTGGAAATAAGTAGTGGTGATGGTTGCACATCATGAATGTAATTAATACCACTGAATTGTACACTTAAAAATGGTTAAAATGGCAAATTTTATATTGTATATATTTTACCAGAATAAAAAACATTTCCTTAAGAAAAGAATAGCACAGAAGTAATGTGAATTCCTTCTCAGTGCATCTTATCAAGGGATTAATAGTGTGCATGTGTCTTCCTACCGGAAATGTCCGTCCTGATCACTCGACTAATGTGGTGTCCGCTATGTTCTCCATTATAAAGTTACGGTCTTTCATTTTGTAGGTTATAACTACTTTGGAGGAGATTAAACAAACGAACACAAAAGTGATTCTTGTCACCACCACAGCCACGACCAGCTCGTTCCAGGCTTCAAGGCCTGTTTTTATTTATTTTTTAATTTTTTTCTTTTGGTAACTGGTCATCACAGCGTCTAAACACTTGACCTTGGTGTTACAAGGCAGTGCTCTAACCAGCTGAGATAACTGGCCAGCCCTAGGTCTGTTTTTAGCCCATTGCACAGGAGGGGAACAGAGGCTCGATGAAATTAGGCATCACTTGTCCACGGCTGCACTGCTAGGGGGAGGCTAGATTGTAAACTCCAAGCGGGCAGCGGCCCTCCTGTTGTTCCCCAGAGTATCCTAAGCCCCTGGAACAGTGCCTGCACATACATCAGGTGTGCAATAACTATTCGTTCTATTCGTAAGATGGAGGCTGAATGTGTGTTCTCTGACTCCATGCCCCATGTTCTTTCCTCTGGCTCCTAGGCTGTCATTAATTAGCACTCCCCATCCCTAAGATTTCAGGAATGCCCAGCTGTTTCCTAGCATGGAATGGACTGTCCCGTGGTCCCACCCATGGCTAAGTCATTGGCCACAGACAGACAGCAGACATTTGGCTCTCCCAGTGACATTCCTACCACATTTGAAACAATGGGGCAGTGGAGTACGTTGTCGTCCATGTGAGCTGAAGTTGTATGATCTCGTATTTATGGGAAAACGCTGTTACTATTCTTGGACGAGTGGTTCTCACTTATTCATAGCTCCGTGCTTGTGGGTGGGATGAGAAGTTATAATAGAGTGCAGGTGCCTTGCATTGTTTTCCGCTACTCACTGGATAGTGTTTATTAAAAAGGAAATCACAGTGGTGTGTCTGGAGCTGAAGTCTGCACAAATAACCCAAAACGAGGAGTCCCAGGAAGGTGGGCAGGAGGCGACAAATAAAGAAAAGCAAAAACAAGTTTGAGCTAATTGGGAGCAGGCAGTTCTTTGCATGTGAATTATGAACAGGGAGCTTGGCTGCAAAGTGTTGTATTCAGCCTTGTTGGCATACTTGGCATACTTTTATGGAAGATCCAGAATTTGAATGTAACACATTTTACCCAGGACTTCAGTGGAATTTGAAAACATGATTCTGAAAGCATGTGGCTAAAATGAGAT
>NW_007735931.1:21333-42101 GCF_000696425.1 Galeopterus variegatus
ATGAATGTGTTGGTGTCCACACACATACACATATCCCACTTAATTTTTCCTATTCTTTGAAAGAAGCCATTCCAGGTATTTCTGGAAGAAAGACTGGAGACTTTAATTCAAAATTGGTTGTGAATTATGGTATGTGTCAGAATCCACGTTGCCACATCTCATGTCAGTTCTTCAGCCATTTCCTTGAAAGACCCATTTTGTGTGTGCGTGCGTGTGTGTGTGTGTGTGTGTGTGTGTGCATGCACATGTGCATGCACGCATGTGCACTTGAAATAACAAAAGGCCTGGCACCTGGCATTGTTCTGGACTGTGAGGGTACCCCTGGAGATACTCTGTGCTTCCTATCATATGGACATTCAACAAATCTATTCCTTCATTCAGCAAATATTTACTGCAGAGTACAAAGATAAATGGAACTTCACCCTTGCCTGCAGCGCTCATGGTCTTGACAGGGAGACACACTCATACACAACTAACGAGGATGCCAGGGTCATGAGCTGCAGTGGACAGAGGAGCAGGGTCTGGAGAGAGCAATGCTTTCACCATAGGGAGTTAGGGAAGACTTCACCCAGGCAGACACATTTGCAATCTGCCAGGAAGATAAATGGATTTTTCTTCCAATCAGAGAAGGGACGGAAAGGGCTTTCTAGGCAGAGGCAGGAGTGTGAACCAGCTCAGGGAGCCTGAATACATGTGACATGGTTAGGGGACAGCATGCGGTCCCACCTGGCTATGTGCTGAGAGAGGGGTTCCACTTGAGGCTGGAAAGGTAGAAAAGTTGGGTAGGTGATGGGAGACACCACAGCCCTTGCCTGCTGTCACTGGGAGCCATCTCAGGCTTTGGGGGAGTGACATGATCAACTCCCTCCATCAAATGTGATGGTATTTTTAGATGCGTCTGGTTCCGGAAATACCTCAGTTGCTCGCCTGCCCGGATCCTCGCCTCTCTTCTGCCTGTTCATTGAACTGAAAGATTATCAGGACTATATTCAGCCCTCACCAATAATATCACAAAACAAAAATATCTCATGGGTTTGCAACTCATGAGTGTTTTGACAGCAAAGCTTTTGAGAATCGCGGTGTGTCATCCTCTCCTTACCACCCCACCCTCCCCATGTAGCTTTTTGGCAGCTTTTTGATGAGTGAAACTGGGCCTGACTTTTACCCCAGAGTGATGTTCTTTTGTGGCTTGTCTACTCCAAGAACTGAAATACCCAGACTCCTTCCTCATCTCTGGTTGAAACAGAGAAGTGACTGCAGCACTCTCCAGTGGGGTGCAGGGAGGATACGGGCTTTGAGACTGCTCACCCCTTCTTCAACCTTGGAGGGCACGGTCTTCAACCCCCCGACCCTACTCCAATGAGGGTGAAAATTTCTTCCTTACAGATTGGAGTGAGCCTTGACCATATGGTACCATCAGTGTTTCACACAGAGAGTAGGTGTCCTTTGATTGGGGAATGTTATTTTAATAATCATTACCCTAGTAGTTTTTAGTTTGTTTTGTTCTGTTTTATCTTCCTTTTTTTTTGGCAGCTGGCCGGTACCAGGATCCGAACCTTGGACCTTGGTGTTATAACACTACACTCTAACTGACTGAGCTAACCACCCAGCCCCAAATTTTGCATGGACTTTAAGATACATTTGAAGGAAATAGGAAAATTAGGAATGAAATTCAGGTCAGGAAAGTTTCAGTGGTCATTTTTCAAGAATCAGTGTGTCTTGGTTCCTGAGGTCCATCGTGCCATTGTTCGTCCTTCCTCCCGTCCCTCTGTCCCTTCCCGCCTCATACACATTGACGTGGACTCAGTGTCTTTCATGTGTCAGTGCTGCCCAACAGGACTTTCTGTGATGGAACGGAGGACTTTCTGGAAATATTCTCTGTTGTCCAGTATAGTGGCCACACACATAGCTACTGAGCACTTGAAATGTGGCTAATGTGACTGAGGGACTGAATTTTTCATTTCAGTTAATTTAAATAATTTAGCCACAGATGTATGTCTAGTGGCTGTCGTATTGGACAGCACCATGGGGGCACTCCAAATACAGCATAAAAAGGCACTGTGCCCACTCCTAAGGATCTCCGGATCTTACTGGAAGTCAGCCGCTTACACTGACAGTCAGAGTGTGGATGACAGGCATTAGCATGGAGACATGCATGGGGTGCTCAGGGAGCTAATTTTCTAGAATAGTCCAAAAAAAAAAAAAAAAAAAAAAACTGTGGCAGACACTCTAGCACAAGGAGAGAATCATTTTGTAAGTACCTGTGTGTGCCAGATACTGGGACAGGCACTTTCCAGAGATGCTGCCACATTTCACCTTTATTGTGGCTATTGCCACCCATTCTGCAGATGGGAGGTCTGAGATTCAAACTGGTGGCTCTCCCCACAAGTCACAGAGCTTGGATTTATGGTTGAATCAAGGTGCACCTGCTTCCCAAGCTGTACCAGGCAGCCTATTTCTCGATTTTCCCTCTCATGCCCTATACCTGCTTTGTTGGGTTCCTTCCAACAGTCTGGTGATGGGTAACCATGGATACACCCCCATCACTCCACGCTCTGATGGAGGAGGGCAGGTTTCATGTACCTGGCTTACCGCTCACTAAGGAATGAGGTGACAGCAAGACCACAAACTAACAGGAACGCCGATCTTTACATAATGCCGGACCTCGGCATGATTGATGCGTATGTTGTTGACTAGGGTGTCACATGTTCATGCTCTAATCCTGGTCTCAGTATGACTGTGAGGATGCGGCCAAGTCATTTCACAATTTGGCTGAGTGTTCCAAGCTTCTCAGAAGACCGACGCAATAGAAATTCAAGGTATGAAATTCAAGGTGTGGTCTCAGAGTCATTTTATTTAACAACCTCTCCACTGTGTTTTCTCAACACGTCAAACAAGAACATCACCCACTGTCTACTCTTACCTCCTGTTTGAGTGTTCGAGGGAAGGTTTACAGGTTGGTTTGAAGGAAGACTTCTCTTGAAAAACTCTACAACTGAGCCATTTCTGTCCTGTTCATTGAAAGGGAACTGTATGCACTGGCTCACAAACCCCTGGCATCTCTTCTTAGCTCCAGGTTAGCTCTTCCAAGAAACACCCACATTTCCCCAACAGTGTGCAATTCCCCACAAGGTGGCACTTGACAGGGATATGATGTCCCCACCTTGGCAGTAACCTGTTGGATTCATTCCAAATCCTACCTCAGATCTCCAGCTATTTTGGGGGTTTGACAGGTCTGACTTAAACCAATGAGCTTAATCTACTTGTGGAATGTCATAGCTGGAAGGTATTCACAGAGATCACAGTCTCACCTAAAATTATCTCTTCTACATATCTCACCATTGGGAAACAGGAATGTGGCTCCAACCTGTCTCATGTTTTAAAATGAGATATTAAGGCCCAGAAAGGGTGCTGCTGCTACTGCTGAGGGTGGCTAACATTGGCTGCCTGCTCTGCACAAGGCTATGTGCTCAGCACTTGGTGTAGATCACTGAACACTCACGAGTCTATGTACAGAGTGTATTATCATCTTGACTTTAAGGATGAGGAAACTGAAGCTCCGAGGATCTTAGCAGAAGGCCCTGGTTCACACAGCCAGTAAATGATGAAACTGAGATCACACAAAGTCAGCCTGATTCAGGAGCCTGCTCTCCTAACCAAGATGTGAGACACACTCTTGTCCCAGACAACAAATTGGTGGCAGAGGTGGGATCTAGACTGAGGTTCTCATTTTGTACCATGTCTGGCCCCATAGAAGGAGATAGGAAGGAGAGAGCCTTTGGAACTGGGTGGATGTAACCAATTGTTTCTTCCAGCTCTACCCCTCCTGCTATAGATTAAAACAGAGGCTCTGGGTTACAGCCACAAAGCATTAACAAGAAGCCACCGGACCAGGCCTTTTCTAGTCTAATGGCCTGTCCTCAATGTCAGCATCTCTGGAACATAGTCAGTGGCAATAGCCAGTAGAGGCTCAGTGCATGCTTTTTGTTTGTTCATTTGTTTTCCCAGTGCTGAAATAAATTAATCATTTGGCCAGGGTTCCTGATACTTCAAGTTCCTCTCAGGCCCCTGGGGTCCTAAGCACAGGAGACTATTCTCACCTGGATCTCTCCTCTCTCGCCCTTCTAGCTGGTGAAGTCAGTTGGCACTCTCTCTTCCCCTCCCAAGACATGACATCCACAATATTTTTCTCTTACCATCTCTGGAGGCTGGGGATCAGGGGAGGGGGATCCAAAGAGGTCTTGTTTTTCCCATCTACTCATTCATGAATTGATTGGTTCGTTCATTCACAGATTGATTGAATGATTGATTCATTGAGCTCTTATTCTTTGAAAGTCATGCAGAGCTCAGTGCTTTATAAAATAATAAACAAGTCAAAACCAAAAAGGCACCTGCCTTTAGGGGACTTACATGATCAAGAGGGAAGAAGACAGTAAGTAAACAAGAAAATATGCAAGATAAATAGAGACTATGATGACTAAAAAGAAATTGAACTGGGCCTTGTGGTGGCAAAGCACAGGAGGAGGAAAGTCAGGGAAGCCCATTTTAAGGTGTTATCTGAACTGAGCAATGAAAAACAGCCTGCCGCTGGAAGGGCTGAGTGAAAGAACATTCCAGACAAAGTGAACGGAAGTGCAAGGTCCCTGAGTCAGAAGAGATCTTGGTCTGTTTGTGGGCTAGAACAAAAAAAAGGGTTCATATGGCTAAAGTAGCATGGGGTGGGGGACAGTAGTGGACACCAGCTAGGATTTTATTCTAAAGGAATAAAAGAAGCTACTGAAGGGGTTTAAGCAGGGGAGTGACAGGATCAAATGACATTTTCAAAAGATCTGTCTGTCTGTCTTGGGGAGCATGTGTTCAGACAGCAATAGTGAAGAGTGCAGGTGAGAAGAGTGAGGTTAGCCCATAACCTCAGGGCCAGGTTACAGACTGGACCAGCAGAGGAATGCCCAGACTCCTCTGCCACCCTCTTCTGGAGGATTCTTTTGCAGGTGCAAGCTTCTGAATGCCCCAAGTTACAAGGTAGCATTCTAGAGCCTAACGCTCGCTGCTGTTTGTGAAAGGTAAATCAAGACAGGGAAATGATGACACATTCACCACAACAGAAGTGTTTATGGGGTGTGTTGGGACCCTTGGCTTGTTCCAAAGCCTACGTGTCTGGGACTTCTACAGTGTCTGCCAGTAACTGGGCACTCAGCTGTAAACAGAGTTATTTTGGAAATTGTGCATTTTGATTTTCAAAAGTTGGAAGGACAGGAAAGGGGAGCTGTGTTTTAGATCTCAGAAATAACGTACCCCAGTCTTGCTATCTACCTGTAGTATTCCATCTGTCTTATTCCACCCTCCCACCTCTACCCCACCCTCTACCATCCTCACCAGAAGGGAGGCTACGTCCATTTCAAGAACTGCTTTCATTTTACAACCCGATGTTACCAGGTGTAGATGGTGTGACCCTTGAGGAGCAACAAGTTAATACCTGCTGTTTTTGTGTGCTTCCTGCTTAAAACACGTTTATCTTTTCCCCCACTTATTTTATCCAAAAGCTAATATTGAGTCTTTTACAAGGACATAAATATTGTCTTCTAAATAAAAATAATGATACTGATGATGATGGTGGCGATGATGATGATGACATCAGCAGGTAACTTGAGCTGAGCACTTACTATGCTCCATGCAACATGCATGGCTTTTTACATGTAACAACACCTTGAATTCTCACAACCACCCCAAGTGAGGACAGTACCATTATTGTTCTCATTCCACATGTAAACTGAGGCAGAGGTACACGTGCAGGCACTGTGGTTTCCAAACCTGCTCTCTTAACCATTACCAGACTTTGGTAAACTCTCTCATTTTTGTTCTCATTCCACATGTAAACTGAGGCAGAGGTACACATGCAGGAGCACTGTGGTTTCCAAACCTGCTCTCTTAACCATTACCAGACTTTGGTAAACTCTCTCATTTGTTTCTTTATTTTGGAGGGTGGGGGATAATGAGGCTGGTGCATCTGGTAGCAGAAGTACATCATCACCGTCACTTATTTTAATTTCCCCTTTCTGGCCTTCCTGCCTGCCTTCCCCTCCCTCTTCACCCTGTTCTTCCACTTCACGGGCTCCTCGGCCCATCCGATTCCCTCCGCCGACTTCTCTGCTGCTTGTCTGCACCTCTCCCGCAGTGGCTGCCGTCTTCACCTTCAGGTCCATGAGCTTTCTGATGGATTCTTCTTCTCTCTCCATTTTCCTTGTTTCCTTTGACTCTGCTTTTGCCACAGGCTCCAGCCACCCCCTCTAGGGCTTCACTTTTCTGAGGTTTGGGAGAAAGGGCCGCGGTCACCTCTCTTATCCTGGGGCAGTGCTCCCAACGTTTATATTCCACGACAGTCCAGAAATTCTAAATACTCTCCTGTTGGGGGTGGGAGAGGAAAAGTCATCCAAACTGCTTGGTAATTGAATTCAAGAGTGATGAACCAAAAATTATTAATGCATTTCTTTCCTTCTATCAGCTAGAGAGGATTTCGTCTGCACTCCTCCTCCCAAATTCAGGCTCCATTAACTTTTATGTTTATTTCTTTCCAGTCTTTCTTTTCTATATCCTGTTTTATTTCGTTTTGCATTTTTTCCAATTGTAATCATACTATATATGCGATTTAAGGTACTCTTGACATCATTATGGCATCACGAAGGCCTCATATGCTGTATTTTATGCATATATGATGCAATCAGTTATAAGATGTGCTGTTACCGGTTGAGCATCCCCAGTCCAAAAATTCAAAGTCTGAAACACTCTGGTCCCAAGCATTTCAGATAAGGAATATTCAACCTGTATTTTATGTTCCACTAAGAAAGGGAAAAGCAGTGTCAGCTAAAGAATCATCCAAAGCTCCCCTTCCTCTTAGAAATTATTATTTTATATCAACTAAAAAGGCTCTTTAGAGTTATTTAGACACAGATTTATCATATATCAGGCCATTTCCATGCCTTTCTGTGAATACAGTGAATTTGAGTTATAATACCATATCATAGTGTGATCTTTCTGAAGACATTTTAAAAGTCGGTTAACCCAATGTGCATAGTACCAACAATGCACTTATTTCCACTGAAATGGGAAGCTTTGACCAGGTTTTCAGTAAAGAAAAAACAACATACATCTCAATATGGGTCAGAGACAGTGCATCATCCATAATGACTGTATAACAGTTGAGGGTGTACGCACCAGACTTTATTTAAGCATTCTCCTAATCAGCAGACATTTAGATTTCAACAGGTTTGTACTGAACTCTGTTTACAGTGCATGTGGCTCTGTGCAGTTTAGCAAACCATGCTGTGGCAAGTGGGGTCAGGCCTGGGCTGATGGAGGGGGCGTAAGGCCAGGCCTTGAGGAGATCAATTGTTAGATACCACAGCAAAAAGAGGAAGAAGCCTGCACCCACAACCCGCTGCACTTTGTGTGAGCTCCTTCTGGGAAACAGATTACTCTTCACCAAAACAAGGGCCTCCAAGTGAGAGCTGAGAGAGGCTAGAATGGTCCTGCGAGAGAGACATTGGCGGGTATGAGACTCCAAGCCCTGGGACTCAGGGAGGCAGAGGAGGGAACTGATGTTTATTGGGCATTAACGATGTGCCAAGTATACCCCATGACTTTTACAAACACATCAATGTCCTCCAAATAAAAGCAGTGATAATGGTGATGGTGATGGTGATGGTAGTGATGATGATGATGATTATGTTATCAGTGGGTAACGTGTTAAACATTTACTTTCTGCCATGCAATGTCCATGGCTCTTTACATGCGATAACATGCTGCATTCTCCCCCCTGTGAAGTCAGTGCCATCGCCATTGCCATTTTAATAACATGCAAATCATTTGATCACTCATCCTCACAACAGATAGATATGATTGTCCTCCTTTTATAGGGAAGAAAACTGAGGCTCAAGGGGGGGGGGGATAAGATCAAGTTTATAAGCAAAAACAGGTGGCCGAGTTAAGCCCTGACTCCTTTTGTGACCCTGATAAGTCCACAGCTCTTCTCTCTCCTCATTGGAGCTGAAGAGTAAGGTATGAGAAATCGGAGACTGTGCCTGGCCTTGCCTCATGCAGAAGCCCTCGGCAGCTGGACAGGGAAGTTCTTCCCTGTTTGGAGATGATATAATGAAGCTGACAAGAGTATGGGCTCTGGAGTTAGGCTGCCACCCGTGTGACCTTGAGCAAATTAGTTCATCTCTCTGATCCTCGGTCTCCTCATCTACAAAGTGGGGATAAATAATAGTAACTGCCTCAAAGAGCTGTGGTGAGGACTAAATGAGATAATTTATGCAAAGTATTTAGAAGAGATGCTGGCATTTGGTAGGCTGTCAATCAATGTCAGTGGTTACCGTTGTTACTGTAGTTTTAGCTGCCCCTTGCCAACGGGTTGATGAGGCAGGAAGCCTGGTGAACAGTCTGGAAGCGAGCCACCTGACATCTCCATCTGAGACCTGAGACTCCAAAGTCAGCCCCTGACCTTAATCATAAGAATCCATATCTGTCAGTCCCAAGGATGGCCAAGGGCTACTCATGGTTACAGCTGCCCATGGGTTCTCTACAGAGTCCAGCTAACACCCCCGACAAGCCCAAAGTCATACTCACAACCTGCAACCCCACATGAGGAAGCCAGGTGCCCCTTTTGTGGCTGGTCAGAGGGGCCCATGTGTCAGTGTGGGCAGGAGTAGCCAGAGAAACATAAAACCAGCGCCCAGGCAGAACAGGTGGCAGCAGTGATTACAGCCAAGAAGAAGCTAAATTCTAGAGGCTTGCACTGTCTCCAGGGAACAAACTAATTGAGAAATAACATCCATAAAAATAATTCAATAGTAGTATGTAAAACTAAAAACAANCTCTTTAGAGTTATTTAGACACAGATTTATCATATATCAGGCCATTTCCATGCCTTTCTGTGAATACAGTGAATTTGAGTTATAATACCATATCATAGTGTGATCTTTCTGAAGACATTTTAAAAGTCGGTTAACCCAATGTGCATAGTACCAACAATGCACTTATTTCCACTGAAATGGGAAGCTTTGACCAGGTTTTCAGTAAAGAAAAAACAACATACATCTCAATATGGGTCAGAGACAGTGCATCATCCATAACAACTGTATAACAGTTGAGGGTGTACGCACCAGACTTTATTTAAGCATTCTCCTAATCAGCAGACATTTAGATTTCAACAGGTTTGTACTGAACTCTGTTTACAGTGCATGTGGCTCTGTGCAGTTTAGCAAACCATGCTGTGGCAAGTGGGGTCAGGCCTGGGCTGATGGAGGGGGCGTAAGGCCAGGCCTTGAGGAGATCAATTGTTAGATACCACAGCAAAAAGAGGAAGAAGCCTGCACCCACAACCCGCTGCACTTTGTGTGAGCTCCTTCTGGGAAACAGATTACTCTTCACCAAAACAAGGGCCTCCAAGTGAGAGCTGAGAGAGGCTAGAATGGTCCTGCGAGAGAGACATTGGCGGGTATGAGACTCCAAGCCCTGGGACTCAGGGAGGCAGAGGAGGGAACTGATGTTTATTGGGCATTAACGATGTGCCAAGTATACCCCATGACTTTTACAAACACATCAATGTCCTCCAAATAAAAGCAGTGATAATGGTGATGGTGATGGTGATGNTTACAAACACATCAATGTCCTCCAAATAAAAGCAGTGATAATGGTGATGGTGATGGTGATGATAGTGATGATGATGATGATTATGTTATCAGTGGGTAACGTGTTAAACATTTACTTTCTGCCATGCAATGTCCATGGCTCTTTACATGCGATAATATGCTGCATTCTCCCCCCTGTGAAGTCAGTGCCATCGCTATTGCCATTTTAATAACATGCAAATCATTTGATCACTCATCCTCACAACAGATAGATATGATTGTCCTCCTTTTATAGGGAAGAAAACTGAGGCTCAAGGGGGGGGGGATAAGATCAAGTTTATAAGCAAAAACAGGTGGCCGAGTTAAGCCCTGACTCCTTTTGTGACCCTGATAAGTCCACAGCTCTTCTCTCTCCTCATTAGAGCTGAAGAGTAAGGTATGAGAAATCGGAGACTGTGCCTGGCCTTGCCTCATGCAGGAGCCCTCCGACAGCTGGACAGGGAAGTTCTTCCCTGTTTGGAGATGATATAATGAAGCTGACAAGAGTACGGGCTCTGGAGTTAGGCTGCCACCCGTGTGACCTTGAACAAATTAGTTCATCTCTCTGATCCTCGGTCTCCTCATCTACAAAGTGGGAATAAATACTAGTAACTGCCTCAAAGAGCTGTGGTGAGGACTAAAAGAGATAATTTATGAAACGTATTTAGAAGAGATGCTGGCATTTGGTAGGCTGTCAATCAATGTCAGTGGTTACCGTTGTTACTGTAGTTTTAGCTGCCCCTTGCCAACGGGTTGATGAGGCAGGAAGCCTGGTGAACAGTCTGGAAGCGAGCCACCTGACATCTCCATCTGAGACCTGAGACTCCAAAGTCAGCCCCTGACCTTAATCATAAGAATCCATATCTGTCAGTCCCAAGGATGGCCAAGGGCTACTCATGGTTACAGCTGCCCATGGGTTCTCTACAGAGTCCAGCTAACACCCCTGACAAGCCCAAAGTCATACTCACAACCTGCAACCCCACATGAGGAAGCCAGGTGCCCCTTCTGTGGCTGGTCAGAGGGGCCCATGGGTCAGTGTGGGCAGGAGTAGCCAGAGAAACATAAAACCAGCGCCCAGGCAGAACAGGTGGCAGCAGCGATTACAGCCAAGAAGAAGCTAAATTCTAGAGGCTTGCACTGTCTCCAGGGAACACACTAATTGAGAAATAACATCCATAAAAATAATTCAATAGTAGTATGTAAAACTAAAAACAATAACCAAGTGTGACTGGCTGTCTAAGAATTAAGCAAAGTAAGATGAAGTGTCTTTTGCCAGCCAGCGCTCCCAGCAAAGGGGGATGAGGGCTACAGTAATTCTCGCTCTTCCCATCTTCAGAGGGCAGGTGCCACCTTTGACTGCAGAAATCCTCAGTTCTAGACAGCAGATTCAGCACCTTGCTCTAAACGTTTCTTTGGGCAGCAGCTGCTAGAAGAAAAACTCAGTTAAGGCTGTTTGTAGGGGCATGAGATGGTCTTACTCTGGAGCACACAGTTCCCCCACAGCCAGCGGTGTGCTAGCAAATGTTTAACATCTGGATCTCTGAAAAAAAAAAAAAAACATTTCCAGGTGTGCTTACACACACAGACACACACACACACACGTTATCATAAGTACTTATGTAAAGTATGTGTACCATGTAATTTACAAATAATAATAATATACACAATATTCTTATAAATTCAAGATAGCCAATTTTCACCAAGTGCTTTTGTTGATTTATGCCATGCTTTTGCGTCCATTGCCAATCTTTTGTTGCAGTGAATGGTTGCAATGCACAGTTCCCATGTGTGGCTGATATTTTGATTTCTAAGTAAGACAACAGTGAAACGTCTAAGAAGTATGCTAGAGCTTCTCTTATTCATCACTGCTGTGACTTCTTTCTGAAGTGGATAATAATTTTTGAATACTGGAAGAGTATCTTTTTCAATTTTTTGTGCTATTCGTAATGTAGCATAATATAGACATGACACACTTTTGAGTTTTATCTGCACTAATAACATTTTGTACATCACTTTCTTAAGTCTAGACAATCAGTAAAACAATATATCACACTGATTTGTAGTGAATGCCTATTTTCATGGTGTAAATACTTGTACCATCACCAATTTTAAGTTACCAATGTGAGATCACTGAATATGGAGTTTGAACAGGTGTACAGTGGCACATCATTATGTAGAATTCCTACCATACACACATGATACAAACAGATGACCTCAAGAACATAGATAATAGTAAAAAGTAGTAAAATAATTGAGAAGTCATGAGTTTTGAGTTTTTATTACTTTTGTTTTCAGCATAATTTATAGAATTATAAATTTATATAATTTAATTTTTTTCTTAAAAGTTATAGTGAGATGTGATTCACATACCTTCCAGTAAGCCCGTTTAAAGTATACAATTTAATGTTTTTTAGTACATTTATAGGGATGTGTGATCTTCATCATAATCTAATTTTAGAACATTTTTGTCCCCCTTCTGAAAGAAACTCTGTACCCATAGCTGTCAACACATCACATCACTCCATCACTCTTTACATTACAAAGAGAAGGCACTTACACAGCATTTCATATGTGCCAGAAACATTTTTAATAAGTGCTTTATATATTTTTTATTGTGATAAAATTCATGTAACATAAAATTCACCATTTGACCATTTTAAAGTGTAAAATTCAGTGACTTTTAGGACTTTCACAATATGGTGCCACATTCATCACTATCTAATTACAGAACATCTTCATCGCACCAAGAAGAAACCCAATATCCATTAAGCGGTCATTCTCCATGTTCCTGCCTTCAAGCCCCTAGTAACCTCTAATCTACTATTTGCCTCTATGGATTTGCCTATTCTAGACATTTCACATAAATGGAATCATTCCAGGCATGACTTTTGTGTCTGGCTTCTTTCACTTAGCATAATGTTTTCAAGGTTTACCCACATTGTAGAATGTATCTGTGTTTCATTCTTTTTTATGGCTGAGTAATACTTCATTGAATGGACAGAGTGCAATTTGTTTATCCATTCGCCAGTTGATGAACATCGAGTTGTTTCTACTTTTGGGCTATTGAGCGTTATGCTGCTGTGATCATTTATGTATTACTTTTTTTTGTAAACACCTGTTTTCTCTTCTCTTGAGTACGTATTTAGGAATAGAATTGCTGGGTCACGTGATAATTATATATTTAACTTTTTGGGGAGCTACCAAATGGTGTTGCATGGTGGCTACACCATTTTACATTTTTTTTTTTGTAAACACCTGTTTTCTCTTCTCTTGAGTACGTATTTAGGAATAGAATTGCTGGGTCACGTGATAATTCTATATTTAACTTTTTGGGGAGCTACCAAATGGTGTTGCATGGTGGCTACACCATTTTACATTCCCACCAGCAAAAACAAGGATTCCAGTTTCTCCACGTCCTTGCCAACACTTGTACGAGCATTTTCTCTTTTGTTTTGTTTTGTTTTGTTTTGTTTTAAGTTACAGCCATCCTAGTAGGTGTGAAGCCATGGCATTTCCCTTGTAACTAATGATGTTAAGCATCTTGTTATGTGCTTAGTTGTTTTGACTGACATTTCCCCGGTGACTAATGATGTTGGGCATCTCCTTATGTGCTTCTCAGTTATTTGTATCTTTTTTGAAGAAATGTCTATTCAGGTCCTTTGCCCATTTTTTAATTAGTTTTTTTGTCTTTTTTTATTGTATTGTAAGTATTGTTTATATATTTTGGATATTATATATATAATATATAATATTTATGTATATAATATATATACATATATATGATTTGCAAATTATCATTATATATATGATTTGCACATATTTTCTTCTATTCTGTGGGTTTCCTTTTTACTCTCTTGATAGGGTCCCCTAATAAACAAAGTTTTAAATTTTGATGATGTCCAGTTTATCTTTTTTTTTTTTCTTTGTTGCTTGTGATTTTTGGTGTTGTATCTAAGAATTCATTGGCAAATCTGAGGTTATAAAGATTTATTTCTATGTTGTCTACTCAGAGTTTTATAGTTTCAGCTCTTACATATAGATTGTTGATCATGTTGAGTTGATTTTTGTATGTGATGTGAGGTAGGGATTCAATGTCATTCTTTTGCATGTGAATATCCCATTGTCCCAACAACATTTATTAAAAAGCATCTTCTTTCCTTATGGAATGGTCTTTTATCTGTTGTCAAAGATCAATTGACCATAAATGTAAAGTTCTATTTACAGACTCTCAATTCTATTCCATTGATCTGTATATTTATCCTTATGCCAGTCCCCACACTGTTTTGAACACTGGAGCTTTGTAGTACATTTTGAAACTGAGAAGTGTTAGTCCTCTGACTTTGTTCTTCTTTTTCAAGATTGTTTTGGATATTATGGATCCCTTGTATTTTCGTATAAATTTGAGGACTAATACAATTTAATTTTTTATCATGGCTTACACAATTCTTCAGTTCTTGTGAGTCACTGTGAACAAACTTCAGCACACCATGATATACAACTTTCAGGAAGAGTTCCATTTCCAGTTTATTTCCCCTTGAGGCTTTAGATGACATAGTTTTGTAGTTCTTCTGACCATTTGTTCATTCACTCAGAGGAAGGTATTTTGGCTGGGTGGTTAAGAACTGGGCTCCCAAATCAGTCAGCCCTGAACTCAGACTTCAATTCTGCTGTTTAACTATGTGAGTTTGGACGTGTTGCTTTGCTTTTCACAGCCTCAGTTTCCCTGACTATAAAATGGTAACAATAGTTGTTTTCAACCTTTCACCCATGTAAAGCTCCTAGCATAACATCTTGCACGTGGGAAGCATTCAGTAAATAAAATCTAATACTTTTATTATTTGAGGATTATTTTTAATCTGCACACAGTATACTTAAATCCACTCTAGAAAAGCCAGATGTTCTATGCATAATTTTAGGAATTCAATCAAAATAAACAAATGTCCACTACAACAGATAACCATATTGAACATGGAGAAGATGAATAGAAATGGAAAAAGTAAATCTCTTTTCTCTCTGGAAGGTGCATTTTATTTCTTTTACCCCCATGCCTTCGACATGAAACACAACTACAAATGTTCTTAGAAAATCAAAGCAAGAGTACAGTTTACACATAATAGTATTAGAAAACATCATTGTTGGTCATTAGGAGCCTTCAGACAGGGTCCCTGGTTACCTAGAAGGAGAGGCAGGAGAGGTGGCAGTGGGGGGCAGGGTGGAGGTCAGTAGGAAGAGTAACTCACCTTCTCAGTGCTAGTCTGACTACTAGCTGGACATAGGCTGCATTGTGTGCCTATGGAAGGTGTTCATCGTCATGAACTCATGCATAAGGAAGAGTAACTCACCTTCTCAGTGCTAGTCTGACTACCAGCTGGACATAGGCTGCATTGTGTGCCTATGGAAGGTGTTCATCGTCATGAACTCATGCATACTACTTTCTCTTCCATCCTTCAGGTGCTGGAGTTTAGTATGTATCTGGGGATGTGCTGGGTATTGTGGATCCATAGCTGAAATGCAGTCTTGGGCTTATGCGTTAGGAAGTATTCAACAGCCAGGAGCAGAATATTCAAGACTGGCATGAGCAATGGAGACGTTGTTCATTTCTTTAAACATATAATTTGGAGGAGATGGTTGCAGGGCTGGCTCCGTGACTCAGTGACGTCAGGGCTCTTGGGCAGTGGCCCAGGTACACTCTTGTCCCTTCCCTGTGTTTACCAGATGGGCTCCACTGCTCTAAGGATTGCACCTTCACATGCCATCTGAAGTTGGAAAGTCCAAGGCAAGCACAAAAGGGGCTTCCTTTCCATGAGTGTTTTATAAGGGGGGTGGGGGGTAGACTTCCAGAAGCCAGCAGCAGACTTTCCCTTATGTCACACTGGTCAGAGCTACTTCACATAGTCAGCCCTGGACCAATCACACATGCAAGGGAGTGGGGCTGTCCCATGTATCAGTTATCCATCGCCGCAAGATTACTGCGTAACAAACCACTGTAAAACCTCAGTGGCATATAGCAATAAATATTTAGTCTTCAGAGTCTCTGGATTTTAGCTGAACTTGGCTGAGCTCCCCTGAAACCCTCTGCTAATTCTGCTCATGAGTCTGGGAATCAGCTGGGGGTTGGCTGATCTAGGCTGGGTTTGCCTGGAGCAACTTGGCCCCATCTCATGTCCCTTTCTTCCTCTTCCTGGGACAAGTGGGCCAACATGGGTGTGTCCTTTTGATGGTGAGAGTAGAAACATAAAAAACAGGCCCAAACATACAAAGCTTAGAACTGGCTTCCCAAATTTCTATCTACTTAATTCGGGGACAAAGCAAATCATATGCTGAAATTCAGGGGTGAGGAATTATATCCCACCTTTAGACTGTGAGTACTGCAGGTTTGCGTGGCAGAGGGCATGGATAAGGGGGTAGTGAAGACTTAGGGCCATTAATGCAAATTCATCATACCACGATCGGCTTACATTGACTGTGATTCATCCCCCAGGGCTTTGCCATCTCAATGGAATAACGGTTCTATTAGTAAGGAAGGAAGAAGGATAGCTTTGAGGTAGGCAACTAACAGACTTACCATACAAGTCTATGGGGGCATCTCACCTATAGAAATCTAAGATGAGGATTGGCCAAAGCAATATAGGATGACTGAGGATGTGTTTTGTACCTCTATCTGAGGAAGAGAGTGATGAAGGAAGGGGAAGCCCAGGAAGGCCAAATCACTTCCCACAATCACCAGCAGGGAGCTATGATTGTCCACAGCCCTGTTCTCTGCTCGCCCTGGAGAGCCCATCCCAAACTAGATGGATGGAGGGCTGTGCAGGCAGGAGGGAAGACACAGATCCAAACCTCTGTTGATAACCATGATGCTGGAACAGGGACCTCTTTATTCTGTTGGTGTTCAAGTGATACTATTAAGTTCGATAAGATGCACAGTTTCTTTCCTGCTTCTAGTTCAAATGCACAGTTCCTTTTCCTCCTCTAACTTGGTGTGGTACAGCAAAGAATGTTCCGCTGCTCTCCACTCAAGAATACAAATTGAACATGGGCTTTCCTCATTTTTTATCCAATTTTGCTTTCCAGACGCCCAGATATGACTTCATTTTTAAAATGAAATTTTGCAGGTCATTAGCCCATAATTCTGGTTATTAGCATAAAACACAGCTGTAGTACATGAGAGGTAACCTTTATTGTTTAAATAGTATGCAGTGCACTCACATGGCACAGAACAAAATTATTATTTTTTTTAGGCTATTCAGCCATTATGGAAATAACTTGTGATTTCATTCAGAAATGTTACAAATACAATTCATCTTTTCAGTGGGGTAAACATTGCCTAGAAGAGTTCCTAAGAGGAATCCAGGTCAGAAACAAGGAAATTTCTGATTAGGAAGAGGGCCTAGAATGGTTAGGGCTCAGAAAGGCCCATGCCATTTGGCAAAATTCTTTATAACACAGTCTTTTGAGTTACAATGGCCTGGATTCAAATCCTGCTAAGGTCTGAATGTTTGTGTTCCCCCAAAATTCAATGGTAAGAGGTGGGGCCTTTTAGGAGGTGATTAGGTCTTGAGGGCAGAACTGTCATAATGGGGTTAGTGTCCTTATGAAAGAGGCACCAGAAAGCTCCCTTTCCCCTTCCGCCATGTGAAGACACAGCTAGAAGACTGAGTCTATGAGGAATTGAGCCCTCCACGGACACTGAATCTGCCAGCACCTTGATCTTGGACTTCCTAGCCTCCAGAACTTTGAGAAATAAATATCTGTTGTGTATAAGCCACCCAATTGATGGTATTTTGTTATAGCAGCCTGAAAGGACTATAACAAATTATTCTATCTGTGTCTTAGATAAAATACTTAAACTCTCCAAATATCAATTTCCCCATCCAAAAAATGAGTCAATAATATCCACCTCTTAGAGCTGCTGTGCGGATTAAGTGAGGTAAGGTCTTCATGTGGTCAGCACAACACCTAGCCATAGTGCGGTCTCGCTAAGTTCTAGCTGCTGCTGCTGTCTCTGTCAGGACTCTTCTGTTGTCATTAGCTCTTCTACTGTGCTGAGGCTCTGGCCAGAAAAGATGGAGACCCATGTCTTCAGGGAGTGAGCCCAGGCAGACCCTGCCTGATGTAGAAGTTGCAGGCCCAGGGCACAGAATTATCAATTCTGGCTGCTGGTATCTGTCTTATCCCTGACTGGGACAGTGACAGAGAAATGACTTGCCTGCTGTATATTAGCTCTGTTCCTGGCATACTGCAAATATTTGTGTTTGGCAAATTAATCTTATCATTACCATATAAGCATTTTGAGAAGTCTAGAAGTAATAGAGTCTTCAGGATGGTCTCTGAGATGGCTGTTCCTCCAGCCAACCCATTGCGTACATTGGTGGTTAAGCAGATCCTGTTTTAGAGGATGATGCTGGTGGTGGTGAAGGTGATGATGGTGATAATAACAGTAATAATAGCTTGAATTTACTGAGTGCTCGAAAAGTGACAGATAATGTGCTAAGTGCTTCATGGCATTATGTCATTTACACTTCACAGATACTGTCTTTCCACAAACAAGGAAACAGAGGCACACAGACTTCATATAACTTACGCAGGATCTTAATTACAAGTCTTGAGGCCAGGCAGTCTCATCCCTGAAAGCTGGCACCTCACCACTCTGCCCTTCTGCCTTCCCAACTGTTTTGTGAATGAGTAGGGTAGAAAGAGAGCCCTTGAACTCTGAGGGCCACCCATTGACTGCATCAAAGAGTTTCTCCACCCTCCCTCTTGATGGAGTGCTCACCACCTCCTCTACATCAAATCGGGGCTGTAGGCCTCTGCTGGGTCTTCCGGATGCTACAAAAGACTCCAGCCCATTGTTTCTCACACAGTGTATTAGTCCATTTCTGTTGCTTATAGCAAAATACATGGAACTGGGTATTTTATAAGGAAAACAAAATTTATTTGCTTATAGTTTTTGAGACTGGGAGTCCAAAGTCCACCTGGTGGTGGTGACGGTGACTCAGGGGTCCCATGTTTCAAGATGTTGGAAGCAGAGACAACAGTAATAATAGCTTGAATTTACTGAGTGCTCGAAAGGTGACAGATAATGTGCTAAGTGCTTCATGGCATTATGTCATTTACACTTCACAGATACTTTCTTTCCACAAACAAGGAAACAGAGGCACACAGACTTCATATAACTTACGCAGGATCTTAAGTACAAGTCTTGAGGCCAGGCAGTCTCATCCCTGAAAGCTGGCACCTCACCACTCTGCCCTTNCATCTTTTAAAAAGAAAAAAAAAAAAAAAGAAAGAGCCTTGCCTGGGCTAGGAGCCATAATTGTGTTTCAGGTCCCAGCTCAGCCATCCAGCCATTGCTGTGTGAGTTCAGGCTGGTCAGTAAGTATCTTACTGGTCCCAAGTTTCCTTATCGATGGAATTAGGGAAATTTTTCCTGCCTTGCCTACCTCCTTGGGAGAGGATGAAATGACAATCTGTGAGAGTACCTTCTAAACAAGAGTACCCGCCAAAGGGAAGAGACGGTCTCAAGACAACCAGCTCTGAACTGAATAAGAAAACAAACTCAGAAGACTGTATGGTATAACCATGCATTACACAAGGTATGAATTTTTGTTTTAAGTGTCCAAGTGGTAAAAAAAAAAAAAAAAAGAAAAAAAAAGTAAATAAGAATCACATATAAAAAGGTAATGCTGACAGGCACAAGCTTGTCATCGTTTCCCCGATGCCTAAAGTGGATGCATTCCCACTGCCCTCATTTGTAGAGATGTTCTCCAGGCAGCATGGAGTCAAGGCAAGGGTGCCAGGCAAGGCAACCGAGGCACTGTCTCACTTCCCATCCCATCAGTATTCNACATAAAACTTGGGGGGCACAATTCAAGCTTCAGTGAGTTTTGGGGGGACATAATTCAATCTACTACACACAGATTTCTGGGAAAAATGCTGTCTGGGAGCACTACACCTCACTTACTGATTTAACATTAATTTCTAATCCTGGCTCTTGAATTTTCATTCCTTTATTCAACAAATACACAACCTGCATTGGTGATGGTTTTGGTAATTCAGTCTAGTGTGTGAATCTCTTACGTTTCTTAACCTCATTTTTCCCATCTATAAAATGGGAACTATAGTGATATCTACCTAATATATTTAAAAATCAAATAAGACTGTAGATAATGTATCTAGTAGAGTGGCTGGCACATAGTGAGTGCCCATTAAATACGATTTTTGTTATTGTCAAAGTGGAGCAAAAATATAAGGTCTAAGACAATGAACAAAATGAAAGGTAATTGATGAAGAAGAAAATGAGATGATGTCTAAGATAAGGTAAAGAACCTTTTGTGAGTGTTTATACTTAAAGTTCCCAAGACCACCTGGGTAGTTCCTACAATGCTTGCTCAAAGTGGGTATGTATAGTAGATACTTTAGGCTGGCAATGAGAGTGGCTCTGTATGTCTACTCAGCTATCAC
Source organism: Galeopterus variegatus (assembly GCF_000696425.1). Classification (NCBI taxonomy): domain Eukaryota; kingdom Metazoa; phylum Chordata; class Mammalia; order Dermoptera; family Cynocephalidae; genus Galeopterus; species Galeopterus variegatus. Next base: position 41,463 of record NW_007735931.1, read on the forward strand.
ATTTAGAGACGCTTCTTGTCTTCCTTCCAGAAACTTCTCTTTAATCAGAATTGGCTAACTGCTGTAATAAACAACTTCTAGAACTGAAGATGATTTCTTGTTCAAGTAACAATCAATGCAGACATTCAGCAGCTGGCCACCACGTGATAATTCAGGGACCCAGGCTTTTATATCTTATGCTCAGCCATTCCCTAGAGTGTGCAGATTCTCTGCTGGATCCTCAAAATTCAGACATCTGACAGGGGAAATAAAAGCATAAGGCTTATAGGAGGTTTTATGGGCCATGCCTGGAAGCAGAGAGATCACTTCCATCTACTTTCCATTGGCTAAAACTCAGTCACATGGTCACACACAGCTGCGAGGGAGCCTGGGAAATGTAGTCTTGCTATGCCTTCAGGAGGCAAGAAAAATGTTTTCAGTGAACACATTGCCTTCTATGCCTTGCTATCTAGTGGTGATTGCTTACTATATAGCTTTTAAATTGCACAGTCTTGTATAAATGATACCAGTTTTATTTTGCCTTTTGGAAAAAAAAATACTACCCATATTCATCACAGATGTATCTGTTTATTATTATTATTGCTAATGTATTAGAAAGAGCCTTGGGCCGGCCCGTGGCTCACTCGGGAGAGTGCGGTG
>NW_007735931.1:43129-52234 GCF_000696425.1 Galeopterus variegatus
AGGCAAGGGTGCCAGGCAAGGCAACCGAGGCACTGTCTCACTTCCCATCCCATCAGTATTCTAAAGCTTCTGCTTCCTCATCTGAAAAATGAGAAGATCCATCTGTCTTCATGGGACTATGATAAAGAACAATTAATACCAGAAAAATCTCCAGGCCAAAAACCACTGAGGAAACTGAGGCTCCGAGAGGCGGGATGACTTGCCTGTGTTACGTAGGGAGGGACAGCATCTGGACTGGAGCACAGAAATCAGGATGGCAAGGCTGGCGCTCACTCAAACCCACCACACCGTCTCCATAGTGTGAGCAAGACCACTTTGTGGAAGTTATGACACTAAACACAAAGATGGCCTTGTTGTTTTAAGTCCAAACTGAGTTTATGCTCTGTGCTTGTAGAGTCTGGGTCAAAAAGAGTAAAAATCGGACTCAGATGGACAGAGCTTTTCAAAAAAGCAGAAACCTTGCCTTTTCCTAGCTAAAGGTCAAATGTCAAAAAAACTAATAAGAGAACCCAAGGATGTAATCAACAAATGAAAACAAAAGTGGTGAGATGAAGGAATAAAAGATACATTATCATTAATATGCCGCTTTTTGTTATGTACTCATGCCCAGGAATTATTGTACAGCCTGTGCTCGCGTCCTTAGGCAGAGAGCACCTTATCATTCACAAGCTTGTACAAGATATTCCCCCAAACCCCAAGGGAGTTTTTTTTTTTTTTTTAAAAGAGATTTACAGTGATTCTTTCCCTATAGGTTTTCTTGAAACATATATATTTTTAATTTCTTATCGTTCAGGGGTAAATAAATATATTAAAATAAGCTATGGATGTATAGCAGAGTGTAACAATGATAAATGATGTTGTGTGTAATTTTTCTACTATTAACATAAAGTAATATAAACTGAAGGACACTAGTCTATTGAGAGACTTAGAAGCTAATGTTCCATATCAGATGCGGCCAATGTCAGGACTGAATACAGATTAGGCAGTGTCCTTTTCTCCCCAGGGGAATTAAAGTTTGAGACACCACTAGCTGCCAGTGGTTTTACGGCATTTTGTTGGGGCCGGTGGTGCCTTTCTTGGTCTATTAATTCAGGAGCCGTAAATGACAATGTGAGCAAAATGCTTTTCCGGTGGGATGCATTTCATTTATGTGTGCTTGTATCGCCCATACCTCGTCAATCCATTTTGTCACAATAAGTGTTTTTAAATTGTGTAGATTACCTCCACTTCATTATAGTCCCTGGCATTTGTGTCTTATGCAAGGCTATTATGTAAAGTTAGGAAATATTTAAAACTCTGCCTCTCTAAAGAAAAAAGGGAGTCAAGGCAGAAAAGTTCATCTGGAGTTAGTCTTCTCGCTGGTTCTCTTTCAGCGGAGAGTTCATGGCCAGGGTACACGCTGCAAGGAGGAATGAAAACCCCAGGGTAGATGCTTACAAAAATCCCTTTTCTACTTCATCCTGTGCATCTGGGTTTGTAAACACACATTCAAACACATGTGATTGCTGGATTTCTTAGAACACGTGAAAAAGACTTTTTCACCAATGATATAGCCTGAAAGTGGGAGGTATTTTCTTTTCAATAATATCTGTGTGACATTTCATTTTAGAGCTTGAAAATCCACTCCAAACCCTTCCTTATGTAAATGAGGAGAGCGAGGCCCAAAGAGGCACAGGGACTTGTCCAAGGTCACCCAGGTCCCTGATGGCCCAGCTGAGCCTTGAACCTCTGCTACCCCACACTGCCCCTTCTCTTAATGTCTTCCAAACACATGCTCTAAAGGAAATAGGAGAAAAGGTAAAGGGGGAAGTGGGTGAGTCATTGGGAGAACAAATCTAATTAGATGTGTTTGGCTGTGTTGACAGAAGCTGCCACAATTATCTCCAACATAAAATTAAAAACGCATATTCGTCAAAGTTCCAATTATGTTACTTTAGAAAAACTTGTGTGTGAACGTATACTTTGCCTTGAAATGCATCCTGAATCTTGGGCACCTCCCCCGTGTCTGGAATTTGAGGATTGGGGTTCTGATGACTCTTTTCCTCCCCCACCCCATTCAAGCGAACACTCGGGTTTCACCCAGCACATTGTTATACTCCGGGTTGGCTCTGAGATGATAACGTTTGTCACGGTTCATAAATTTTATCTTTGCACTAAAAACAGGGTTAGAATATCTTCAATGCAATTATAAAAATGTATTAAAACTGAGAAGGAGAAAAAATATGGTGGTAGATGCGATTTTAATGATTGTATAAATGTTCACTGTTCCGTGGCAAAAAAGTCAGGCTTTTCAGCCACAGTATTTCAGAGGAGCGTCAGGGAAGGGCTGGTTTTCCTTAAATGCCCACCACGTGCTGTCAGCACAAAGACAGGTACGTTGCTCTGATATTCCACTTGGAAAGGGTGGACAGGAGAGTCATAGGATGTCTGCAGGTTATGATTCTGTAGGAGCCTCTAGATACCAAGTGTGAAATAGCCCAAAAGAAAGTGTCACTCAAGGCTTTTTCCTTCTACACATTTGGAGGGCTGGGGAACGAGGGTAAGAGTGTATGGGAGGAATTAGCCTGCGACGTGGATTACCATGCAGAATCTGTCCTCACTGATTTGCAATGGCAGCTGACAACCAGAGGGGAGGCCAAGAATGGCAAAGATGCAGCTGCAAGCATTTGAGGGTGTTCCTCAGTTCAGGCCACTTTTCAAAATGAGAGAATCCTTCAAAAACCAAAATGCTTGCTGGCTAAGGTCATTGTGTCTAGTCTGTCAAGCATGTGGCAACCACAGCAAACTCCTCTAGCGATAGCATCTTCTACCCTGCACTCACTTGACTGATTGTTTTCAGTCGACGGAGAGTCTGATAGTGTAGAAAGTCACAGCCAGGCACTCCCCTATACAAACCATCTAGCGCTGAGCTCTCTAATGGAAGTTTTGCAAAATACAAACAAACAAAAAAAGTAAGCATAAATATTCCCCATTTACCCCATATAATCGTTTATTTATTTTATGCTACAGTTTTCTGGGCAGTTTTATTTGTAATTTTCTCTCTCTTCCTCTTTTTCTAAAAACACGTGCCATTGTAACTGTGGGTGAGGATATTTATGCCCCTAGCATTTCAATGCAGTTGACAAAGAATCTGGCCCTGTTCAGGAATTTTTGAACTCTCACCCCACCTTAACAGTTTTTCCCCTTCACTTCCTTTCTGAACAAAGTTATCCACAGAGTTTTAAAGTGGGTGTTGAGTTTTGGATACAGACCTCTTCCGAGCATGTCCCTCTCCTTAGTCCCGCTCCCTTGAAAAGAGCATTTCAAATTTTGCTTAAAAGATTAAAGCCATGTAGGATTTACAATAGTTTTAAAGTGGGTGTTGAGTTTTGGATACAGACCTCTTCCGAGCATGTCCCTCTCCTTAGTCCCCCTCCCTTGAAAAGAGCATTTCAAATTTTGCTTAAAAGATTAAAGCCATGTAGGATTTACAATTTTAACTGAGTGTTGCTGTTCTATAGGTTTTTGAGACATATTCCCCTGATCTGAAATGCACTGGTTTTATGATTTGGGGTAAATTGCTTTACCTCTGTCAACCTTTTATCAGCAAAATGGGATAAAAGTAGGGCCTGACTTGCAGAGAATTAAATGAGATAATGCATGTAAAGGGCTTGTCACAGAGTCTGCCACACAGTGGTGGCTTCTGCTGCTGTTCTCATTACTATTACTATTATTTGCTTTATTGTCATTGTGAGAATGACAAAGAATGGACATATGAATGAATCTCACTCTCAGATCAAACATGTTTTTTAAATATGCAGATGTGTTAAACACAAAGAGCAAAGTTTTTCTGTGTTTTGTTTGTTTTGTCTGATCTTTACTGAGTGTGTACAAGGCATTCTCACACAGGCTCTGTGTAAGATGTTTAGCGTGTGTTTTGTTTTCCCAACAATGCTGCAGGGCACAGAAAGGGACATGCATTGGTACAAAGAGAGCAAGGGCAGGTCTATGAATGGAAATGGATGGATAAGTCGAATAAGGTGAATGCTGGGAAGCAAGTGTATTTAAATAAACAGGAAATTAATGGTTTGTGAAAGGCTTTTGGAATTCCACTCTATTAATCTGGAATTTTATGTCCCGCTAGAGTCTAAATTACTTGATGGCAGAAACCAACCATTTCCCCCAGAACTTAGTCCATATATGCTTTGTTCTTAATACCTACTTAATAACCCTTTGTAAATGTAACAGAATCAATGAATGAATGATTGAAGAAATGAGTGGCAAGACAGCTGGTCGACTTTCATCACCAGGCCTGCCATGGTGTTTCTTGTGCCCAGCACTGTGGCTGGCATTTAGCAGGTGCTCTATTACTAAAGAAATGTATTGGAATCAATCATATTTTAATATCAATTATATAAAAATTGGTTTTGGAGGATCCAACAGTTCAAAGTTATTCCACTACATGGGACAAGTCAGCTCTTAACACACACCCCACAGGTTTCTCCTTAAGTAAAGAGGTGTCACCATGGAGAAGTAAGACTTTTTTCTTGTCTCCAAACCACTGCTTGCTTATACGTGATCGTAGTGGCTTTGCAGAGCATTTCTTCTGGCCAAAGACTCTATCGTCAGTTTGCTCTCCATTCTCAAGTGTAGAATTTATTTGTCAGGCTAGAGCAGAATTCTGTTTTATGTGGAGGTTTCGCATTTGTGCAGAAAAGTATTGTGCAGGTTTAAAGGAGATGCTTGGAAGAAAAATCATAGGGGGGTCTGCTGAAAATGGCTCAACAGAGAAATTTTAAAAGAATCGAACAAATAAGTCAGAACTCAAAAACTGAATAAGGCTTTATTTTGCCTAAATCACCATCACCAGATTGAGATGGGTGTGTGCGGGTGGGGAAAGCATTATCCACGATCTTAGAGGAACAGAGGAGCCTTTCCTTCTTTGCTGATTGATGATGGAATAGAGAGATAGGAACAGCCGCATCACTGTGAGATGGAAACTCTTCTTTCCTTCCAGTGATTCCTCTCTCCTTCATTCCAAACCAGGTGTGACCCTACAACAGTAGAGGTTGGCGGCAGATAGGTCTGATAGTGTGTGCCCTGTCGCTGTCATCATTTTTTAATAAGGGCTGGGGCTCCTCTTGGAGAGCCCAGGAACTTCAGTCTCTCCTCCGAGCCTTCCCCCCAACACAATGCGCCCTCGATAATAAATTCCGAGGGCTGACACTGCCTGAGCCTGCTGGTCTTTGCCCTCAATTTCATTGAGATGGGCCATTGAAAACTCATTACAAGCTGTTTAGACTCTGACTTTGACTTTTGCTCAGCAGCGAACAAAATTAACAGCTCTTGGAGGTAGCAAAAAAGGCACTCAGCCAAATAAAAAAAAAATAAAAAATGAAAGAATCGAAATGATGAGAAAAGACTTTTAATATTATCTCCATTAGTCATGCAAACAAGGGCACATCCAAAGCGCATATGTTCTGCATGTGGTTCTCATTTGGAACCTGGTGTGGATTGAGGTTCCCCCACTGGAGAGAAATTCATACCCAGGTTTTACACGCAGCTCAAAATTTTTTACATGTCAAGCAATGAGCCTTTGAGTGTAGCAGAATTGCTTCATAAATTTAACTATCACTTTCGAATTTCTGTTTTTTTCTAATTTAGTGCTTGATAGTTTTTTATGTGATAATTTTAAAATGCTGTTTATAGCAAAAGTTACCTTGATAGTACAGGTGTGCAGAGAAAATTCACAGCCATCAATAAAAAGAAAAAAATTCCTGTTTATACCCTAGGCATTTTGTGATTCTAGGGATGTAATTGTGGCAGTATTACAGGTTTTAAAAGCAACCCAATTAATCTAAATTTCTTTCAAAGTAACAGCTCCTGAAAGATTTAAATATTGCTACCTATACCTGTGGATAGTTTCCATATGTATTTGGGAAGATCATGCAAAATGCCTCTTTCTCCTGATATTTGCAACATATCTTAAAAATATAAATATGTATGTGTATGTAGCTGTATAATGAAGTAAAGAATATCACTACCAAAATATGAAAATTTAAGAAACAGACTGTGAAGTATTTAAGATAGACAAAGGAATTTTAACCAGGAAAGGAAAAACGTATTTGAGAGAGACCTGATTAGTTTAGCAGTGCCTCTGGACAGCCGAACACAAAATGACACAGACATGGGCCACCTTGAAAGGTTATAGAAAAGGGTGAGGTCCACAATGGATTTTTAGGTTATTTCATGTTAAGATTTAAACAACCTCTCATTTTGGTGAAACATGTGAGTGTCAAATAGAAGTCCCTGTCACCCTTTCCCAACCTCCTTTAGTTGTTGATATGGCTGTCTGTCTATAAGGCTATCTAGTTTTTCTTTTAATTCTTCCCAAAACTGCCAGGGATAGTGCCAGGATGTGTGAATCCAGACAGGGTTCTGCTGCCTTGTTGGGTCCCCTTTACAGCATGCCAGGAACACTTTTCTTGTTTTCTGAACATTGTAGAACTCCCAGTGCCACCTCATAACCGCAAGAGACAGAAGTGGCAGATCCACTTAAGCCATGAAATCTTTCAGAGCCAAACTATTAAGTTAGTCTAAAGCCATTTGAGGCTGTAGATAGACCTTAGTAGTCAGAGCAATATATGTACCATCCCATAAATCTAAACTTTGTGGTATATTCATTAGGCACTGTTTTCTTTTTCTTTAAATGTTTCATTTAATTCCCTGATATAATAAGCCTTCCAAATTCTCAGTGTTTCTCTACAGCAAGGCCTTTATCTTTTCCCTCACAGGATTTCTTTGATGGGAACCGATCATCTGGCCATTGGATATCTTTGATAAGGGAATTAAAGCATTTTCCTATCTGTAGAGTTTCATTAAAGTTTGACTATGTTCCAGTAACTGTAGTGGCATAACAGACTACCCCCAAATTTAGTGGTTTAAAGCAACAACATTTATTTTGTTCAGGAATCTGTAGTTTCAGCAGGGCTCAGTAGGGACAGCTTTTCTCTATTCCAATCAGCATTAGTTGAAGCAGTTTGAAAACTGGGGACTGAGATCATCTGAAGGTTGTTTACTCATAAATCTGAGGGTTGGTGTTGACTGTTGGCTGGAACACCTACACATTGTCCCCACGTAGCCTCGGCTTCCTCACAATATGGTGGCTGGATTTCAGGAGAAAGAGCCAAGTGGATTCTGTATTGCCTTAAATGACCTACCTACAGAAGTCAGGTAGCCCTGGTTTTTCTGCGTTCCATTTGTCTAGACAGTCACAAAGGCCCACCCATGTTTATGGGGAGAGGAAATAGACTCCGCTTCTCAATGGGGCAGTGGGAGGGTCCTGGAAGAGAACGTGGAACTAGAAATATTGCCATGGCCAGTTCTGAAAAATACAGTCTGCCACAGATCATTAGCTGAAGGTTAATGTGAGAAAGTGGGGTAGTGGGAAAAGAAGTGTTACTTGGGAGGAAGTCAGAAAACCTGATTTTAAATCCCATCTGTGCCCCTGAGATAGGAGGTGCTCAGTTTCCCTGGGTTCAGGTTTTAGGCCACTCCCCTGAGTCTAAAACCACTTCCCAGAGTCTCAGGCCCCTTCTCTGGATCCTGAGTTACTGTTGCTTGTTGCACCAATTTTCAGCACTAACACAGGGAGACTGAAACCAAAGGAGGCAGACTTATATAATTCCAGTGGCTGAGCATGCCCAGTAAAATGGAGTTTATCCTTGAATGACCTTCCACTGGGGGGGCACTAGAGAGCACCAAATATATTTTAAGTAATTTTCGGTGCATATGTTGGAATTTGACCAATGAGCATGTGCAAAAGAGACTCCAAAGACACCAACTGAGCATGTGCAAGTCTATGTTACATAACTGGGAACCACCTTCTTAGTTGAATATTCATTAGATAACATCGATATGTATAGAATAGCCAACTATAAAGGTAGAATCCAGGAAGAAGGCAGGGCTGCTACTCACTCTCTATGGAGCCAGCCCACACTTCGGGAAGTGTGTATTTCTTTCTCTTTGCATTAAATTTGTTTTTGCTTTCTACTCCAACTCTGCACTTGAATTATTTCCTGTGGTAAAGTCAAGAACCTGGTAGAGGATGGCGTCAAGGTCTGGCATCTGATCTCCCCAGACTCTCTCCTCCAGTATCATGCTTTTATAAACTGCATGACCAGGCCTCAGTATGTTCATCCATAAAATGGGGGGACACTAGTGCTGACCCCACATATTTGTGCTGAGGATTATGCAAATAAAATATGTAATATGAGCAGGTGTCCCCCAAGTAGCTGGTGCAGACTGGACACTCAATAAATCTTTGGTGAGTCAGTTTGTTGAATCGGAATCTGCACATCATAGCCATTATTTAGGTTTATGGTGCCCTAATCTATGCCATTAAGTACATCCTTGCTGTTTTTCATGCATTTTCCAGAGTTGCAACATGTGGCTGGCCAATGAAGGTCAGGGAGGAAACGGATTAACAATATCTCATACCACAATGTCAAAATACTTAAAAGTGTTTACGGAGCCCGGTGACACCCAATGAATTTAAAACGAGAAGACTGGGCAGAAGTAAAACTATTCTTGTTCTTCTAAGCTTGAGCAAGGGCCTTGGTGTTTTATGATTGTTTTAAGGTCCATTAATTGTTGAATCGTGAGGCCATGTAAAAAATGACAGTTTTAACATCCAGAGCCCAGGTTTATTTTAAATGTTTTTCCTTCCACACTGTTGCTAATTAATGACAGTGGCTAAAACATGATTCAAATGTGGCAAAAGTGGGGTGCCATAGGATAAAGCAACTCAATTTCATCTAGGAAAATGTTATGACTTCCAGAAAGAGTATTTCCTTAGACTGAAGAGTGCCAGCCTTTAATAGGCACCAGCTGATTCTCAGAAAGAGGAAACTACTTGCTGTTATATAATCAGAATCTCTTCAAGCAAGCCAGAGCAAACTTTAGAGCCCTGATGTCTGATATGGTAGTCACTAGCTACATGTGGCTCCTTAAACTGAAATGAATTAAAGTTATATAAAATTTGGGCCGGCCCGGTGGCGCACTGCTACAGTGCGCCGCTTGGGAGCGCGGCGGCGCTCCCGCCGAGGGTTCGGATCCCACATACAG